>NC_058375.1:154630439-154930439 GCF_018350175.1 Felis catus
AATGGTACAGGTTCATTGTTGGACACACTGCCTTTAAGACACCTCAGGAAAATCCAAGTGGTGAAATGAGTCTAACTATCCAGCGAGATGTCAAAATCAGAAATGTAGACAGGAAGGTCACCTACATAAAAGTAGAAATCAAACTGTGAGAATGGGTCTGACTGTCAAGCCAAGAACAGGGTACAGGAAGCAGTGAGTCAGAAATGCTGGGGAATACTGCGTGGGAAGGATTGCAGGAGAGAGGGCTGGATGGAGGGGAACCTACCATGGCAGTCAAGAATCAAAAGTCAGATTGGTGGGGGGCACCTGGGTGGCTCAGTCAGTTAAGCATCTGACTTTGGCTCAAATCATGATCTCATCGTTCATGAGTTGGAGCCCTGCATCAGGTTTTCTGCTGTCAGTGAAGAACCTGCTTTGGATCCTGTCTCCTTCTCTCTGCCCCTCCCCTGATCTCTCTGTCTCTCTCTCTCTCTCTCTCTCTCTCTCTCTCTCTCTCTCACACACACACACACACACACACACACACACACTAGTCTCTCTCTCTCTCTCTCTCTCTTTCACCCTCTCTCTCAAAAATAAAATAAACATAAAAATATTTTTTTAGGGGTACCTGGGTGGCTCAGTCGGTTGGTCATCTGACTTTGGCTCAGGTCATGATCTCGCAGTCCGTGAGTTTGAGTCCCACGTAGGGCTCTGTGGCGGCAGCTTGGAGCCCGGAGCCTGCTTCAGATTCTGTGTCTCCCTCTCTCTCTCTCTCCCTGCCCTGCTCATACTCTCTCTCTCTCTCAAAAATAAATAAACATAAAAAAAAAACACCTCAAGTCAGAGAGGTGGCAGATAACTAGAGGAATTTAATGCAAGTGATGGAAATAGAGTATTTTTAATGTTTATTTTTATTTTGAGAAAGAGAGAGAGAGAGAGAGAGAGAGAGAGAGACAGAATGTGAGTGGAGGAAGGGCAGAGAGAGAGGGAGACACAGAATCTGAAGCAGGCTCCAGTCTCTGAGCTGTCAGCACAGAGCCCGATGCGGGGCTTGAACTCACAAACGTGAGATCATGACATGAGCGGAGGTCAGAGGCTTAACTGACTGAGCCACCCAGGTGCCCCGGAAATAGAGTATTTTTAAAAGGGGAAAAAAGATAAGGGGAAAGTTCTTCTGGAAAAGTCAGTTTTAAAGGAATGGTGGGAGCAGATGCCTTATTAACCACTAGATGAGAGATTTTAAATTAGAATAATTTTCAAAAATACTGGGTATAGAGAAGAGAGAAGTGGGGCAATATCAAGACAGCAGGGCAAGAAGAGTTTTGGGTTTTTCTTTGAATGAGATGAGAAGCCTATGATCTGGGCTGATATTTACACCAAGATTACCCACTAGTTTTTTATGGCTGGTCCCAGATCTGGATTGCTGGTTTGTCTATTCTGAGTGGTCAGAATCCAGAATAGTTAGTCAGTGCCCAGAGTCCCTGCTAAATATTTTTAATATTCTCTTTTTAAATATTTTTAATATTCTCTCAGTTATAGGCTAAAGAGATGAGAGTAGAAAAAAAGAATGGCGATCTCTTATAGCAGAGTCAGCAAATTAAGGCTGAGGGCCAAATTTGGCCACTAGCTCTTTATATATGGCCCTCAAACAAAGAAGGGCTTTTTAGTGATTAAAAAAATAAGAAGAAGAAGAACATTTCACAGCACATAACAATTTTATGAAATTCAGATTTTGATGTCCATATATAAAGTTTTATTGGAACACGGACGCATCCATTTGTTTGCATATTGTCTACAGCTGCTTTCCCATCACAACAACAGAGTTGAGTCATTGTGACAGCGACCATATGTCTGGCAAAAGCCTAAAATATTTACTATCTAGTCTATTACAGAGAAGACTTGTTGACTACTGATTTATAGTACAATTTCCGAGAAAAGAGAGGAAGTAGGGATCAAGGCACACATAGAGGTATTGGCCCCAAACAGGAGAAAAGATAACTTGATCCTAGGAAAGAGGGAAAGTGTGATAGAATTGTGCAAATATAAACAGGTTTGTAGCTAGAGGAGAAAGAGGAGGGCGCCCCCCACCACATCCACCCACACACTCTAAGTTAAATGTTTTGGCTGCCATCGACCATGACATTCTGGAGGACAAAAACTGTGTCGTGTTCATCCGTCTCCCCCACGGCTTTCAGCACAGAGCCTTCCTTTCAGCCACTCTCACTAAATATTTAATTGAATCCCAGGTGAAACTCTATTATAAGCACATTCCTAGAAACCTCTGCCCTTAGGGCCTTGCATTTAATTCTCTTACTATCTGGGCCCACATTTATTAAAGTTTGATGTTATGTTTAGAGGTGCGAAGAGAATGGAAGCTGGCTTCTTATTTAGTTATTTCCAGTTCGCTAAATGGAGGCAATATAGTCAGAGAGAGTTAATATTCTTATTAAAATTGTCCTGTTTTCCCCCTTTTTTTCAACCTGAAGAGTTCCATGTATCACTAAGGGGTTTTGAGAATAAAACTATACAAATGGTATTTATTAAGCTACTAATGGTCTTTAAAAAAAAAAGAACTACAGGAGAGTTGAAAAGTTAAGGGAGAAATTATTACAGAGTAGAATATGTGGCAACCCTTATTTTATTTAGCCAGCACGCTGAGTTTTAAGAGTTTGAATTTTAACACCCTTGGCTATACACTACTCATTCACAGTCTCACACCTGCTCATACAAATATATTGCCAGCCTGAACCTGAAAAGTACTTAAATTTGTAGTTGCTAATGAAGAGTTATCTGAAAGCACGAAAGCAGTCCAGATGACCAGTTGAGGTTAAGTTTTATTATGACCTAAATATACATGTGTGTGCGTGCGCACACACGCACACACACACGCTCACGCGTCCACATGAATATACATATATTCACTCCAATCACCCAAACCACCAGATCTCTCTTGTTCACTTAAAAAATAACAGCATGACAGTGGTAATCATTGCCATATATAAATATATCAAACCAACACTCTTGTACACCTTAAACTTACACGATGTTATAGGTCAATTACAACTTAATGGATTAATAACACCACATTAAAAAAATAGCAGCATGTATGTGAAAGTCTCTGATTTTACCTATTAATCTATTGTGAATGCAGAAATTAATTTTTCAAGCACTCAGTTATCTAATGTTCTTTAGTCCCTTCAATAAATCTTTGCATCTCCAAAGGGAGTTATACATGTGGTGACCTATAATGCTATTCATCCTGCCATGATCGTCCTTATCATTAATCTTCTAGGAAGGCAGAAACTGCTGAAAGGAATACTCTGAAGTGACTGATGACAGCATTGTAGTGCTCAAAGACAGAAAATGTATCTATGCATGCAACCTAAGAGTAATGAGCGCATTTTCATACTCCCATACCACAGCCTGTGATCTACAAACTAACTCATCTATAGTATAACACCAACTTACAGGCATGCGATGTGTCAGAAGCTGTTAGGAGAGAGAATGAAGAAAATGTGTAAAGAAAAAGAAAGCAAAACATTTTGCCTGTTAATTTATATGGGAATTGGAATACAGGAGTGTTAGTTTCTTCTTTCTAATTGCATTATTTTTCAAGATATGTGAACTTTTGCTTCTCTGCCACTTTCTTCAATAAATCACTCTGGTACCAGAAAAAAAGCAGTGCTTGGTCTGTGAAGGGGAGAGAAACAGCAATAAAAACACAGTCTGTCAACTGTTAGTTTCTACTGATAGAGGTGTACCGTTAAGATCACTTGTTCTAAATAATATTAAACTCCTCATAGATAAAGGCCAGGAAAAACAGGAAATGGTCGTCAGTTGAACATGCTTTTTTCTAAGTATCTTATTTTAGGCTTTTTAACTGAACAACATTTAAATGCATTAGACCCAGATAAATGTTGGAAAGCTGACTTTTTTAAAAAAAAGGAACTAAACATAATTTATTAGTAGACTATTCTTTGGAAAGTGTCCCAGAGTCATCCACGAGTAAATAAAAGGGATGTAAAATAGAACTGATGGTTGTACTAGTGAGGAAAATCAGGTTCTATTGCCACCATTTAGCTTTGACACAATAGAATTTAAGGGGATATAACTAAATTAAGATTTATGTAAGAATTAATAGGAATAATATTAAATTTGTGTTTTTAAGTCATCTTTCTACTGTCCTATTTGTCCTGTGTTATGGGACTACTCTGTATGTAAAAAATGAACAGACCAGTTTTAATTTATCCTTAATCTAAGGACTAAAGGTGACAGGTCCAATTATTTAGGAAGCTCACAAACCCTTTTATTATTTTACCTGGAAATTTCCCCCTTGTTAAATGGTGGAAGGAATGGAATTTTTTTCTGAAAATATTTTTTGAATAGTAATACCAAATTTAAATAGTATAGATATACTATTTCCAGAGACAGAGGAAATTGCTCAGTGACTGCTGTAAAGCCATTTTGAAAATAACACATGGTCTTGAACCATGTAGTAAGAGTACTAGATAGTTACAGTCCCTTGTTAGCACCTCCTGGACCATACTTTTCATAAACACCTGTGAACGATGCTTATCTCTCCCTTTTCCTGTGTCCTCTTCTGTCATGTTACTCTATAGCCAAGCCGAGATTTATGCTATCTTTTCCCTCTACCCTTAAGCCATGTGGTTCTCACTGAGTGATTGTGACTGTGCTCCACTGCCTTCCCATCTCCGCTGACTGTCCACCAAACCAGCGGAAGCCTGACTGCAATATTGCCGCATTTACTACAAAACAGAGCTTGAGTTACTCAAGTCATTCTGTTTTTCACAGGAAAAAAGCAATACAGTAATCAGGTGGTAAAGTACTGTCTAAAAGCAAAGTTCAAAATATTATGTATAATTTGACTACTCAATCAGATATGAAATGCAGGTCTGTATGGTAAACCACATGTTGTCCCTTATGTACTTGGCTTGCAGATCTAGTCCCTTAGTGATCTGTCTTTAATCGCTAAACTGTTTCACTAGTGTTCATGATGTGGTTTGGTTCACTGTGGCTTAAACATTCAAGAGACCAAAAAGATGCCATTATGTGTGTGTGTGTGTGTGTGTGTGTGTGTGTGTGTGTGTATGGCTGTCCACTTTCACATAGTGTGTTTATGGCTAAGAAACATCCCTTTAAACACAATCCGTTCATCTAATATATATAAGGAAATACCTTAATTCCTTATATTAGTACTAAGGACTATCACTTGTCGAATACATTTCTGCAGTTAAATAATAAAAAGCCAGAGTACTTGAGTGAAAAAAAGCATTACTCTAAGCTAAGAAAATGGCCACTTGAAATATTTATGCCTTACTTTTCCTGTCAGTAAAAGGGGATAAAGTTACAAAGTTACAAGTGATCTTTCTATTCTGCGGGGCTATTTAAGGACGAAAAAAACTGTTTAAAACATCTCAGGAGAAGATTCAAGTCCATAAAAAGGCTGAATAAATTCAAGTTAGGCAGCAAAAACCCCTAAAAAGGCATATGAAATTGGACTTATAAAGAGAGAATGGTTGAGATCTTTCTTCTTCCTCTCCAAGAATAATTTCTTACTTTTCCAATTCAATAATAATTTTTCTGTTTGTTCTGTGTTCTTGATATTCTACAAAAAGCCATTTCAATTTTGGCAATATAGTCACTGAATCCAAAAATGGACTGTTCATTGGGATTTTATTTTCTCTGCAAATATTATAAAATTACATTTGCTCTCTCTTCTACAAATTTAATGCCAATGTTTATAAAATTGGTGCGATATAGGCCACATTAAAATCTCTTTTGTCCCGTGAAATTCTCCATAACTAAATTGAAATCTTACCATTTTCTACAGCACAGTATGTCCCTTGCCTGAAGAGGAAAGAATAGACAGCTGTGATAGACAAAAACTTAGTAAGGAATTTCTACTTTGTAAACCCTTTTTCTTTCTGGTCCATCTGTTGTAGGTTCGATGGGGGATAGGGAATTCTCATTATCAATCAATGTCTGAAGAAGTATTTCTTATGTTAATGACTATTGAAGTCCAGTGAAATTAATGCTGAATGAATATAAATTAAAAGCTCTTCTATATGTAATATTCACATATGGACATTTTAGTCTGTCTTATATAGTTTTATTTAACACATGCCATCAATTGACAGAAAGACTCTGGACAGAAATAGTATTCTTAAAATGGCTTACGTTTGGCAGATGTGTTGATCCAAAATATGAAAATATTTGTGAAGGCCCATTAACAAAGCCGTAATATCTCTTGATGTCCACGTATCTGTACTCCAAAAGAAATCTACCTGACTTCAAAGAGACTATGTTAGGTAATTAAGTGTGTGCAAAGTAAGTGTGAAGCACATCTTTTCATGTTTTGAGGAAAAAAGGGGAAGGGAGAAAAATTATTGGCAAAAGGAATAGTAATGATGATTGGCCTTTGAGAAAAAGGCTCAAGAAGTTTTATCAGTGGGAGAAATTTTTAACAAAGTTGAAAATGTGTTACCAGTTGTGGAATGGGCTACAAGAGGAGATAAAATGCAGGGTATCCTGTCTGATCCAATTTTCTTAACTCTGTTGTACAGGGTGGGGGAAGAAAGGTGTGCAAGACCTCCAGCTTGTCATCTTTTTTTTTTTTTTTTAAGATAAGCTCCAAAAACACAAACTGCAAACTGATGTTAAACAATAATTCTGTCCTCTGAATAACAGCCTTCATGTTACCAGCACTATCAGACATTCTAAAGACAGCTTTCTAAAGGCCTGCATACACTTTATATTCTAAAAACAATTTCACAAAGACTTGTTCAACAACACTGAACATCTCTAACGTGAAAGGCTTGCAGTAGGCTCTACGGATGTAAATAGGAGTATGACAGAGCCTTTAACTTTTAGATCCCAGCTTATTGGTATCTTTCTAGAATGCAAACAACATTAATATAGTATGGTGTTATAAAATGTATAGGAGAGTAATAAACATGGAAGAGAGACAGAAAGGAATGGCTTCTTTCTCCACCATGTGCAAAGAATATGGAGGTAGGCTTAAAAGGATGGCACTTTTGAGCTGAGTCTCTAAGAGGGACTCAGAGTTCACCCGATGAAGGCAAGAGGAAAGTGTAAAATCCAGACTCTCCCATTTATAGCCAAAGATTTATTGATCAATACAGAATGAAAGTAGTCCCTCACATGGTTGCCTGGGAAACACTCTCAGTCTGTATTATGGCTGGTTCCTTCCAATGTACAATTAATAACTCTACCAAAATTCACTGACAATGTGTTTTAGGTTCAGATGTCTCAGTATCACTTGTCTCCGGGAGAGCAACAAAGCAGGAGTTCAGTTGCTTGACTTTCGCATTGCAGGCACTCTCCAAACAAACAGGCTTAGTAGGAAGACACTAATATTTTCCCAATTCAGTGTTTCACTGCAGGCCTTCCGCTTTTTCTATTGCTAAATTTCTACTGGAACTACATAGTGCCCAGCTATAGATTTTTTTTTAACTCTCAAAATCTTTCTCTATTTTAAATATGTATCACATCCCTCTAGCGCCCTTACTATTTTTGTTAAAATATAATCTCTCTCGGGGTGCCTGGGTGGCTCAGTCAGTTAGGCGTCCGACTTCAGCTCAGGTCATGATCTCACAGCTCGTGAGTTCAAGCCCCGCGTCGGGCTCTGTGCTGACAGCTCGGAGCCTGGAGCCTGCTTCTGATTCTGTGTTTCCCTCTCTCTCTGCCCCTCCCCCACTCATACTCTGTCTCTCTCTGTCTCAGAAATAAACAAACATTAAAAAAAAATTTAAATATAATCTCTCTCCTCTGGCCAAGTAAAATAATTCACCATAATGTGGGGCTCAGCAGTTGAGTCAGAAGTAGGGTTACTCACTGACACTTTATTGCACCACCTGCAGTCACCCCTTGGGTCCATTGCCACTTAGAAAGAGAGTGGGAGTAGACAGGTGAACTTGCTGGTAGTGCCTCAGCAGTGAATTCAGAAAAACAACATATTGTGTGGTTGCTTAAAGAAAGTGTTGGGAAGATATTTGTTCTTCATTCAAAAGCAATCATGTCTTTAAGGGAACCTTGTAGTCAGGATGCCATCACGTGCCAAATTCAGCCTAAGGTTAGAATACGGAGACAGAGTTCAATTTCCCTGATATCTAAAAGCTTACACTTACAGCAGGTGAAATCATTTGAACAGTCTTCTTATTTTTAAATGTTTTTCTTATTATTAAATGAATTCTAGCACAATTAATTTCAGTATAATAACAATTGTAATAGTATTGAATTTTACATTGCATTATTAGCAACAGGGAGAAGAATAATTGTGAAATATTTAGAAAGTCAAAATTGAAAATCAGAATCACCTATTACCTAAAGCCCAAGAGAGAACTATTTTTATGATTTTGATTCTATTTTTCTAATTACTTTATGCTTGTATATTTAAAATATTGAGATCAACATGTATGTATTGCTTTACAGTCATGCATACTCTTAAGACCTTTAATTCCTGAGGTACCTGAGTGGCTCAGTCAGTTGAGTGTTTGACTCTTGATTTCAGCTCAAGTCATAATCTCACGGTTTGTGAGTTCTAGCCCCTCATCGGGCTCTTCACACTGACCGTGCAGAGCCTGCTTGGGATTCTCTGTCTCTCCCTCTCTCTCTGCTCCTCTCCTGCTTGTGCTCTCTCTCGCTTTCTCAAAAGAAAGAAACTTAAAAAAAAAAAAAAGACGATTAATTCCTCTCTAGTCTTCTTTCATACATATTAGTCATAATAATGTTTGTTAGTATTTCTGGTAAATTTTTTCATAAACTACTATTTTGTAAACATTTTTGTTGTTGTTGTTTTTAATTTTTTTTTTAACATTTATTTATTTTTGAGACAGAGAGAGACAGAGCATGAACGGGGGAGGGTCAGAGAGAGGGAGACACAGAATCTGAAACAGGCTCCAGGCTCTGAGCTGTCAGCACAGAGCCCGACGCGGGGCTCGAACCCATGGACCGTGAGATCATGACCTGAGCCGAAGTCGGCCGCTTAACCAACTGAGCCACCCAGGCGCCCCTTTTTGTTGTTTTTATACAGTCATAATGATTCTGATTTTAATGGCTGTCTCATATAACACTCTATTAATAATCATATATTAAGCATATTTAAATGATTTCAAGTTTTAATCACTCTAAGTGTGGTCTCTTGAAATATCTTTGTATTTAAAAGCCTTATTCTCTTTGTAGTGCATTAAACCATAAATTTATGGCTGCTACCTGTTTCCATAGTGGCCACAGAACATAGTAAATTAGAGTAATGGAGAAATGGAGTAACGTAGCCATCAGCTTCCTAGGTCAAAGAAACACTGTATAAATACAATGTATCAAACATATACAGACAAGGTTAAAGTCACCTCACTGTGAGCAGCAGGAAAACAGTAGCAATATGATGCTCAGTTTTTTTTCTCAGCCATCATAATTGCATGTTCCATAGATAACCATCAGTAATTAAAGAGGCAAAGATCCCAGTCATGCTATGGCCTCTGAAGAGTGGCAATTGCTGCAGTATCCATGGTTGTCAGCTAAAGTTATCAGGGATTCTAATATTCAAATAAAATGTGTTTACACTTTTCTCTATTCTTAATCCCACATGGTTTGCTATTCACATGAGAAACTCTTAGGATATCTAGGTAGAGTTTATTGAGACTGGGATCAAAACTTGTTTTTACTCGTTTATTTACAAGGCCAGTGGCTTTTTTTTCCTGCAACATGTTGATATTCGACACTAAAATAGGTGTGAAAAAAAATGTCTGTCCTTTAGCCTGACCACCCAAATTAAATAGCACCACTTTCTAATACGAAGGAACATGTATGTACTAAGACCCCATATGTACACACCGATCATATATTCCAGTATAATAAGAGTGTATAATTTTCTTCCCTCCACAGATAAAAATTAGAGCCAAACATGCTTGGATCATGGTTTCATGTACTCGTGCTCTTTGATAAAAATAGACATGAATAATGAATACTAAATAAGAAGCTGACTATATGAACAAGAAAGAAAATGCATGCCTCATTTCAAAGAAGCCAGTCACTAGCATTAATAGCAAGCCACGGGATTAAGCTCATTAAAACATTTGCCTAAAGGAGAAATCTAATTTATTTCTTGTATTTCTTCATGTTGTATGATTAATAGAAAGCATGGAGGTGGACTTTGTGATCTGGATCATGATTTTAATCTGTGCAGAACACTTTTTTATAGCTTTTTTATATACATGAGCACCACAATTAAGTTCAGTTGGTGGTATTTCAGATTTGAAATTTTATTGTGCAAAAGTCACTCTTTGTTCTTTTTTTAACCTTTAATCAGGCCACTGAGAGAAATTCTATAGTCTTACAAGTTATCTGTGATGGAGGGAAATGTGTATCCGGGTAACAGATTTTGTCTGTGAGCAACTCTACCAGGCATTGAGCACAGAAGGGCCAAATTGGCATCTTTGTATCCTTAAAACCTTATACTCTTGGCCTGGTGTGTGGTAGGCCTTCCATGTTCACTATTAAATGGCTCCACATCTAAGCTTTTTCTGATATTTCTAACTGTGGCTACTGGTGTCCTCATCCATGCTGTCTCCTAAATTAAAATTCCCAGATTCAGGGTTCTCCCTCACTTCCAGGCTAAATATTTGTTGATTTACTTCCTCAATATCTTTCCTCTCAGTTCCCAGGGATGTAACTCAGAGCTTTGTAACTTTTTTCTGGGATATTTCAGCAGTCTCATTGGGTCTCCCCTCTTCTAGGCCCTCTCTCTAATTCATTCTCCAGTGTTACCTAATAAATCACAATCAAGCCACTTAAACCTCTCCTGTGAGTACAAACTGACTCCAAGATGAGTTCCAAATATCCCAGCATCCCAAATGCACAATCCCATGAAGATCAAATAACCTTACCATTCTCACAATGAAATTTTTAGTTTCTTTCATACATGTATTAGTTATGCCTCAGAATCTACATATTCTAGCTCTTCTGCCTAGAATATACTTCTCCTTTTCCACAAAAGGACTCCTACTCGTCCCTTAAGATTTATTTCCCATGTCACCCCTTCTGTGCAGACCACATGACTACTACCTTAGGTAACATGTTCTCCGTGGAGCCCCACAGCATTAAAGCCATACTGCCTGGGTTTGCATACTGATCACCACATTGGCAAGTCACTTAGCCAGTCTCATCTCAGTTGTCTCATCTATGAAATTGAGATGTCTCAATAGAGATGGTAAAAGTGGAAATTTCATAGGCTTTTGCAATGGTTATATGAGTTAATTAATACGTATATAGTAAAGCACTTCAGTCTTAGTAAGTCTTGATAACTATTCGTTATTTTTATATAGTATTATTCACTCTCGTCTTGATGTTCTTATATATTCTTCATTTATAGAACTTATCCCATTATGCTATAACTCGTTATATCTGTTTCTACCTCTAGATGGAGAGCCACTTTGTATACTGTGACTTATTCATCTCTTTAACCTATCAGAGCAGTGAACCAAGTTCTGAGCAAATAGTACTCAGTGAATGTGAAATGAAAAAATGTATGAGTGAGTGAATGAGTGAATGAACAAATGAACAAACGAACACGGGTAAAAAATATGCCAAAGCTGTTTCTTAGACAAGTCAAAGTAGATTCAGTCTATTAACCAAGTATTTATAGACTTGCATTGGTGAAATAAAATATAAGAAACTTTTGGGGGGGCCTTGACCCCCAAATAGCCCTTTTAGCTATGATGCAACCTTTTCATTGACTTGGAAAAGGCACTGATCCTATTAAATTATTCTTTTTTTTCTTTTTTTACCCGCTCAGCTCATGTCTGATTTTTGCATATGCTGTTTGACTCCATATTTTTTGTCCCAGGTTAGACATCTAATTCAGCATAAGAA
Source organism: Felis catus (assembly GCF_018350175.1). NCBI lineage: Eukaryota > Metazoa > Chordata > Mammalia > Carnivora > Felidae > Felis > Felis catus. The sequence goes on from NC_058375.1 coordinate 154,642,332, forward strand.
GAAATCATTGTAATTAACTTTGATGGTTACTAAGAAATAAATGTATTCTTTGTGTTCTCAGGGAGGAGGTTTGCTTCATTTACCCTTTTCTCTTGATAGATGCTCTTTTTTAATGCCTTTGTGGTGATAAAAAGACTGAAGGTTAGGGGGAAATCTGGATACTTTCTTCTCTGGGTCACTTTGCATAAAGACTTCTTTGCAGCTGTGTTCCAATGATTTATGTGCATATTGTATGTGCAGGAGCAGCAATTATAGAACTATTCCTACCATTTAACCTGCATCATTCTGAGTGGCCATTCACTGGCCACTTAACATCTGCTACTCTGGTAGCCTAATAGCCAGATAGAATGAAGATTCAAAAATATAGAACTCCCAACAGGCTTGTCTACTTTGATAGGTAATACGGTGTGTGTGTGTGTGGGTGTGGGTGTGTGTCTGCGCGTGCGTGTGCGTGTGGTGTTTTAGTTTACGTTATCCAAAATTACCTTTTTTTTTAATCTTTACAGAACTAGGACATCTTTATCTTTTCCTGACATTGTTTTCCTAACTTAGGAATCAGACAACAGGAAGAAATATAAGTGCTATCCTCTACGTACTTTATTTAGGGAAGGTCCTGTTTTTTCAGTCTTTTTTTTTGCAGCCCCTCAAACACAACATTAATAATATTTGATATGAACAACTTCTTTTCAACATCTGAAAGTTGACAAACTGAGGCCAACAAGTTAAAATACCTATGAAATTACTAAATCTGCCTGACAAAACTAGTTTAATGCTCTCTACTTGTCATATATAATTGGTAACTGATTCATAGAAACATTGACTTTTAAAGCTAGAAAAGATCAGACTGGTTCATCCAATCAATTTTAAAGTCCTTCTTTCTTTTTGATGAACTCCTTTCTGCTCATCTCACCCAATCCCTTTAGTTCAAATGCTCATCATTTCTTCTATCTCCTCTTCATCAAGCTCCCTGTTGTGGCCTCAGGGCCCCATGGTCTAGCCACTCCCGAACTGTCAGAGTTGCCTTCTTTATCACTTTGACCATACCTCTCTTTTTATGCCTTGGTGACTTCTCAGCATCAATGTTGCAAAAATCTCCTCATTTCAAGCTTCAGAGCACTCCAAGAAAGATCATTAGATTTCCTTTTTCTCTTGCAACCTCCCGTCACTTGCCTGTCATCCAAATTTCTTCAGAGTTCCTCTCATAGTTAGTAAAGCTTTAGCTCTTGTTTCTGGGCTTTTCCCAAAGTACCCTTTTGCAAATGGGAATTCCTTTTCTCTTGGCCAGTTAAGCACTTTCTTTCCTATCAGTTCAGAAACCCCCTTCCTGCAGTACAATCTTCTCAGGTATCTCCGTCTTTCTTTGCTTTGAACACTGCTTGAATGTTTTTGCCACCCTCCCAAGTTGTATTTCTCTTTTTCCACCCTCCCAAGTTGTATTTCCTTTTAATATACCCATTAACTGCATTCATTTTATTGAGTGAAATTCATTGATTTCACTGAATATGTGTATCAGATTATAGTTTCATGTACTTTTAGGTTTATTGTGTTGTCTCTGTCATCCACGTCAATATGTTCCACTTAGTAATTGGCAAATAACTACCACAACACTTAGTGGTGTAAAACAGCAGCAATTCTATTGTATCATATGCATTCCACAGGACAAGAATTTTTTTACCCGCATTTATTGTATCATATGCATTCCACAGGACAAGAATTTGTGAAAAGCTCAGCTAAGTGATTCTTTTCCATATACTGGCAGCTAGGATCACTTTTTGGTGTCCAGTTGGTGGATGGATAGGTTTTGTTGGTCTAAGACTGCACGTTATACATGTGTCAGGTATCAGGAATGGCTAAATGCTGGGCTCAGTTGGGATTGTTGACCTATATGTGGCTTCACCATGGTGGTCTTATGGTAGTCAATCCTCTTACGTGGCAGTCAAGGCTCCTAGAGAGAGTGTTCCAAGAGGCTCAAGTATAAATGACAACAATTCTTAGGCACCTAACCTTGGACATTCCAAAACACCAATTTTGTAGCCTCTATTGTTTAAGCAAATGATTAAGACTAGCTTAGAATAAAGATGAGGGAAATTAGATTCAACCTCTTGATGAGAATTATAGCATAGACTTTGTAGCCTGTGTGTGTGTGTGTGTGTGTGTGTGTGCGTGTATTTGATAAATGGCTTTTAATTACAGTAATGATTTTCTGATTTTAGGAAACAATACTGAAAATACAGAAATTGTACTGATTGTACATAAAATGCATGCTAAGTGAATAAAATATTCAAACCTTAAAAAACATGTCTCTACTACCCTCCCATAACTTGGTCAGTAATTTATTTTTATTTTTTTATTTATTTACTTATTTATTTATTAGCTAGAGAGACTACAATCTTCTGGGGAACAGTGTATATTTCATTTTTTATATCCTTAACAACTGTTTCAAAGCTTGGTACATGGTAACCTCTCAATAAATGTTTGTTGAATTGAATTGAATTAGTCCTGGATTTTGAGGCTGACATGGATAACTTATTGACTTCTCTGACTTCTCTGAATGTGTCGTAAAAGAGGATGAAATGTAGCAAGAAAATCCAGCCTGATCAAGGATAAATCCAACAGAAGGTGCTAGTATATATGCCAATTAATACAGTTCCAGGAGAAACAGGTGATGGTATAAGTAACTCTCCTCTATCTTCCTCTGTGCAGTAGAATGTTCAAACGATCATCCATTTAGCATGCGCTGGATAGCACATATTTTGACTTACTTTGATAAGCTTTGGTTATTTTGTAGAAAAGCGGGGAGGGCAAACAAAATAATTCTATGATGCTTCTTTCTCATTATAGAAAAACCAAGCTTTTAAGAGTCAGTAGTAAGAATCAAAACATCTTTTTTAATTCGGTTTTTAGCATAACAAAGCAAGTTAAAACATCTTTTTAATCTTGGATGGAATTTTCTTCTTTAAGTCGTGATCTTGTGTTTCTCTGCTAATTTCAAATTTTAAGAATTCTTGGCTGGTGAAACTGTTCTATAAGCAGAGGCACCATTGTTCATTGTGTAATGTGAGAATTCAAATGCTCTGCTGCAATTCTCTTGTTATGTTACAGACAAGAGAGTTCCAGAATTTTGATTGGAAAGATGGGTATATTTTGTAATTTGTTTTCATCCTGAGACAATTTTATAAATATTGTTTCATATCAGCTACTAAATTTATTTCTATTTTTTTTCTGCATGTATTAGAAAAAAAAATCACCTCGTGCTTCCAACAGTCCTGTTTGTCTCTGCTTTTAGGATGTGTTTAAAATTCTTTTAAACAGTCATTAAGATTTTACATCATCTTTTTTCATTTTACTAATACTAGTTGACACTGCTTGGTTAAAACCAGTTTAGAGAATTGAACTATAAAAATACTGCTATATATCTCCATGACATGCTTTCCAAAGACTCTTCTGTTCCTCTTTTGCAGACTTAAAAACTAAAGCATAAGATGTTAGAATATTTCACCAAATGACCAACGTCATTTAAGGCAGTAGCAGACTTGGAAAGATAATTACTATCTCATGATCATTCTGTCCTTTTCTAGATCTTTCTAGCTCTGTTGTCTACCTTTAAAGATCATTTTTAATATTAATAGATTTAATAGGCTTTTACATTTAATGTATTAAGTTTATAGACTATAGTCTTTCCATGGGAGACTCATTATTTTACTGGTATTTGTTTTAATTACTAGCTATTTCTATATTCCTTGTATTTACTTATTTATTTATTTATTTATTTTGCTTATTGTAAATTATTTCTTTACATACACTCAGACAAACTTCACATACACGTAGTTTTTATTTCCAATTTCACATCCCTTGCCCTCCCTCTCCCAAGATTTGGAAGTAATTTAGTTTTCTGCTGATTCTTTCCTTCCATTTGGCAACCATTTTATTTCACTGTTTTTGAAGTGATGCAGTAAAAGAAAAATGGCTGCCTTTTGTTTATTTCCTTGTACATTAACATGATGACATCATCAAAGATATTAGCTACAATGAATATATATTTAAATACCTAGAGGTACACTGTAATACAAGAACACTCTGTTTCCCTTTTTCTTTTAATGCCCCAAGGTTTTGTAGCTTTAGCATAGATCTTGTGTGCAGAGGAAAAAATGAACATGAGCATTTTGGAACAAATGCATTAAAATGGTGGCATTTAAAACATATCTGACTATTTTTCAATGTTAAGAAAAGCCCACCAAAAGGCATTTATTTAAGACCTAAAACATTCTAAATCAGTGCTAACCCAACAAAAAAATATTGTAAAGAATGATGTTAGGTCATTGTATTTAAGGACTGGACTATTTAGCTATACTTACTATTCTGGCTTAAAATTAGTTTTAAAGAATTCAGTTGACACAAAAAATTTTAAGTTATAATTGTTTCCAGAAAACAATTTCTTATTGGTGGAAGGCTTGAGCAGATACATACGTTTGTAATTTTTAAGATTACTGTTTTATTTACAAACACTTTTAAAATGTACCGTATGTCTAACTATACAGAAAATTTATTTTCTGGTCTTCATTTATGGTGCTTCTGACTTTTCCTTCTGTGCTCTTTGTTGCACTTTGCATGTATTTGTCATAAAATTTCAACTGAGATTAACAAGTGACAAGCTTTCAATTATCAATTCAATTTAGACAATTATTAAAGAGATAAGAAATCAATTTTTTTCATCAAGTTCCAATAATTAAATAGCTCTTTCATTTGGAAATCCACAATCCATTTTCAAATGTTAAGAAATAATTTTAGGTAATTATTTCATTATTTAAAAAACATTTTTAGAAAGGTGTTCTATATATGTGTATGTACATGTGTGTGTATATACATACACATATTTATGTTAATATATATTAATCGAATATCTATACAGCAGAAAATTCCTGTAAATGTTGAGTAGTCAGCTCTGAAACTACTTGTTAACACTGAAATCAGATAAGGTAAACCATATGCTTTATTGAGGTTAGCTGTCTAAAATAAGTTACTGCGATTTTAAGAATTAATATGAACCACATGTCCTTTAGATCTTTAAATTGAAATCTTCATTGTTCTTTTAAGTCAGCTGTTCTAAGAATGTGTCATCTTTTGAGAAGATAAATTAATCACCTACTTCATTTATATACATCAATAACAGACTCACCCTCTTATCTACTTTATCAAAAGTAATTAGAATACTCTATTTTTATTCATATATAGTATCTATTAGTGATTGAGATTTTCATTGAGGAGATTTTGAGGGAAACAGCCACTCATCCTTTTTGAAAATAACCACCTCCAAGAAAAGAAACACCAGCAACTGAAAGGTTAAAACAGACTGTCAAATCATTCAGTTGAGCAAGGCTCTTTAATAACATTTGTACAAAAGTACTTTCAGAAAGCAGAAGGTAGAAAACTGCTTTTTTCTAGTTCCTTTTCCTTAAATTATTATTCAGCCTCTTATTAAAATAAAATCTAGTTAACTTCTTTTGAATGCCTGCTCAAACGTTTTCCATAATAATAATAAAAAAAAAAATCTTGTGAAAGGATTTCCATAAGTCGGGCTGCATTAATGACTTAGAGCAGCTTCATAATCTGTTATTCCTTCCTCCTAGCAGACCTCAGCTGATAAAAATATCCATAGACACAGTGAAGTCAGTGGCATGCCTGGCTTTCTCAGACAAAACTCCCATGTGATCACATATAGGCAGCCTCAGTGAGGCTGATGCCGTGCAGCAAGCAGTAGGTAATGAGTCTTTGTGCAGAGTGAAGCTCTTGTCGCTGAACAATAAAGCATACGGTACCAGCAATAAAACACAGGGCTGGCAAATTTAAGAAGATTCCACTGAACCAGGAAGAACAGTGCCTTCGGTGATGCTGACACATATTATAAAATGATAATCAATTTATTTTGGATTCTAATGAATAAAGAGTGCAAGGACTAAGACTACATACAGCTATTTGAACAGGTCAGTGATTTTATAAATTACTCCCAACACTTCCTTGTGTTTGATTGGATTTAAATTAGGATGGGCTAATGCGTGTTTTCCCTTAAACAAAAACTTTGCAAGATATTTGCAGTGTGTAATATGAAGGATGCACTTGAATTGACCCAATGTGATTAAATCGTTGCTGTAGTCAGATGTGATAGAGAAATGTTCCTATGATTATAGTAAACTGAAAAGTTATTTATCCTATTTAAAAATTTATGGGTAAGAAAAAATGCATCCAATAATTTCTAATCTTCTATATATGCAGAAATAATATAAACCAGAGTACTACTAATAAATAGCTCAAATAAAAAGCTTCAAATTTATTTGTCCAGTGTTAAAAAAAATCCTGCACTGCAATAGTTTACATGTCTTATAAATTGATGATATATCATTCAGATTTTATGGATGTCTTTCTGTACACTGAAAGAGGAAGGTTTGGCATATTTAATTATTTAAATGAAAATTTTCTAAATAAGGAAATTTTGAAGTGTTAAGAATGCTACTACTAGAACAATGCATTTTATATTTAACTATAGTAATATATATTTATATTAATCTGTTGTGTGCCTTTTATTTTTCATTTTGTATTTCTTTTGGTAGACGGAAAATACTTCATAAAACCTTTTATTTTCTAGATATTATTCACTCCCTAATGGACAAAAACAAATTAGCTTAATTTTCAAAAGAAGAATGGATTAATTTTGTGATGATGCATATTTCCATTTATTCACCATTTAGGAAAGAACATGTACCCTCATGTATATTTATAAAAATATGTACACACATGACCTTCTGTATCTAGAAAATAACCACTTCTTAGGCTTATGAGCAATAGAGAAGTTTATGTTTTAAAGAGAGAGATTGCTGTGTGTAGGCAGACAAGGGAAGAAATAACTCTAGCAAATAATAGCACAACACTGAACATCTTTGCCAAAGACAGACAAGCATTACTGCTACATGAATCCTTGAATTTAAACACATAGTTTAACTTTGCTCTACATTTTTACTGCTGTATTGTTTTAAAAGCATCTTGGGACCTAAATTCTTAACAATTAATTTCTTGGACACCGCTTAGGATGATCGTCTTTAAGACACTAGGGCTCATGTTAACATTTTATAGAATTACTACAGTGACTTCATGTATCTGTATAGTAACTAAAATATATTTATGCTTGTAAAATGCTGTTTAAACCACCACCACAACAACACAAAATACCCTATGTCCCTGATTATGCATGCGATATGTATGCCGATGGGGGAAAAAAATAGCTATGTTTCAAAAACAAGAGAAGTTAATGAAATTTTTAAATTGGTTTTCCACATGTATTTAAATGAAGTATTTGACTATTTGGGTTTCCTTGGTTACCATAGTTGCTGCTGACAGCTCCCTTTGGTGGGGTGGGGGAGAAAGCAGGACTCTAAAACAAAGAGTTAAAAACACTTATCCATTAATAGACACGGGGTCGGTGATGCTGGCAGCCCAGAGAAGTCCGTGCCCACTCCCCATCGCCTGTTCCATCCCTCCGGTGATTCAGGTATTCTGGCGGAGCTGCAGTTCCACACTTCCTTACCCAGCATTCCGTTCCAGTTGCTGGAGGGCTGCCTGAGCCTTATGCAAATGAGACCAGCTCTGAGGCTTTGACTGCAGAAGCGAGGGGGTGGGGGGTGCAGAAGGGAGTTCAAAGGTCACGGGGCTGGTGGAAAGCTGGATCAGTTGGCCGAAAAAAAAAATGCACTGGGCTTCTCTGCAGCAGTGTTTTGCAGCAGTTAAATGAAGTGTGCTTTATTTCTCAGAGTGAAGATGTTACAGCGTGTGTGCCGTAGTCCTTTAAAGTGCACGCAGGTACGGTGACGGATTTCGTGATGCGCCTAATTTTATTTCTATAAAAGACACTGAGGAGGACTGGCTATTTTAGTCATTGTGGAAATTGGCAGGGTGTTCTTGGTTTTCAGCTTCTCTTAACTAGTTTATTAAATCTTCTAGTGTTTTGGTTTTTTTTTTTTTCAATTTGAAACATGGGTGTTTTGTTCCAATGGAATAATTTCACATAAGGAAAAAATTGAATTGGGGATTCTAAATAATTGTTTTGTTTTGGAAAGTTTTTGATAGCAGAGAGATATCTGGGCTGAAACATCTAGGTAAATAAATATCAGGACTTAAAACTTTTGCAGCATTTTCACATTTTTCAAAAAATTGTATTTTAAATTAGAACTGGGTTCATAGCCTAAGATTCTTGTGAGGTATCTGTAATTAAATGATGGAATTCTTTGTTCATATCCCACAAAACGTCATAAGGACAGTTTTAATAAGTTGTATTTCATCTCATTATACAGAGGGTTTCAGTGTTAATCATCTTCATCTATATTTTATTGCTAAGCACTGTATCAAAGAAAGAATTTCTTATTTAGGGGTTATAGTTTGGAAATGCTTCTTTCATTTTTCTAGTTATTACTCATTTTCTTTGGGACTTTTTAGACAACCCTATTTTGAACTCAGCATGTTCAACTTCCTATGACTTTGTCTTTCAGTTAAGTCTGGGTTGTAAAGTGATTCTTATAAATGTCATAGGCAGGACAAAAGTCTCCTTTTTCCATGCACTAAAGATCACACTCTTGTAGAATGTGTGATTACATCATAGTAAAGTCTGACCTGTACCAAACAAATGTGTACTCACTTATATTGCTCATATTGCTTTTTTATTCCCAAAATGTATTTTTAAATAAACTTAATTAAAGCAGCATGATCAGACTATGTTTATCCACATCATTAAAAATTTTAAATGTATCAATTCGGCAGCTAAAATGTTGATAGGGAAAAATGTTATTCTAATTTGCATCAAGTGTGCATCTGTCTATATTACAGGTTGTATGTGTATGAAAATTTATGTTGGAAAGATGAAGAGACAAAATAATGTTTAGTCATGAAATTACTGCTTTATGCTTTTTTATTTGCATAAGATTTTAAAATGAATTCTATGAAGCTTACATACAAAGAGCTAATACATATTTAGATAAACTTAATTACTTTCTTTGCACTGAAAAGAGGGCGTTCATTTTATTATAATGATTAAGGCTTAGTAGTTTGGCAACAGTATCTTTTATTTTAAAACAGAGAGTGGGGTGGGTAGAGGGTGGACCAGAACAGGAGGATAGCCATTTAAAACAGTAGAGGACACTTCAAACATTTATGAAATCACCTTGTGTTAGTCATTTAGGGCCAGATTCCCACCATTTATCACTTTGTGGGGACATTATGACATTTATCCTGGATCCTGACATTAATTTAGGAGATGGAATTCATGTCTTGTGTGAGTTTTTTAAAAATGCAAAAACTGCCATTTTCTTCTAAACTCTTTCTCTTTTGAAACTTTCAGTAATGACTGCAGCTAAAGGGGATATCTTTTTAAATAATCACCTTCTTATGTCAAATGGAATATGCTGTCCTCTGGTACAAACAGCACATTTGTAGACTTGTTTTATACACACACGCGCACACACACACACACACACACACATATATATATAATTACATATTATGAAGTAGGTATGTATAGATACATTTTACATATGTCACATATCACATCTATGATATATATTACCTAGTTATACAGCCAAATAAAATTTTTCTTGTCGTCAATCATATTTAATCCAACAATTTTGAAACAAAAATTTTTTATTTTCCTTTTACCTCACTCAGGTCATGTCCATAATTTGTTATCTACTAACCTATGTGTGTTTAGACAGCGCACAGTTGAGGAGGAAAGAACCCAGCTGAAGATTCATTTAGGCAGTCCAATACTGGTAACTTTTCAATGCAACCATTGCCAGTTAGCACATTCTGAATATAGAAATAAAAATGCTGTGGGCCAAAAAGGAGACCCTATGAAGGTTGGAGAAAACCTGGTAATAGATAAATGTGAAATAAAGAGAATTGTGCTTTCGTAAGCCACCAGAGAGCTATATATGTCCTGCAGCAAATTTATGGCTTTGAATATCTTGGATAATTTATGTCTCTATGCAAATTCAGTCAAAACTTTGAAGTCTTTTTTGCATTAGCTGGAACCACACTACTTCCATACAAATCTCAGCAGCATGTACACAGTAAGTTCATGGACTGGATATTTAAATATATATGGAAAAAATGTATTCATGTAAATACAGCTCAAATTGAATTTGTAAAGTAAAAGAGTAAATAGAGCAATGTAAAAACCAATCATTGGAGGATATGCAGTTGGTGTACTTGAAGAAGCGGTGTTATATCAAATTTCAAAGGAATCTTTAATGATTTTTCAAAAATTAATTTCCTGCATTCTGATTACCAGTCTGTCTTTGTCATCACTCAAAACTAGAGACCATATTGTAAGCTTGGAAAAGATTTTAGGGCAAATATGCTTTACTCAGTCTAGCAGTATGGAACATAGTCTAAAACCTACAAATAACTGTTGTGATCTCAAAATCACATGTCTAGGTTTTAAGTTGTATTATCACCGTATATGTCCTTCTCCTGAACTTCCGGTGCCTGTAAAATAGAAACAAGAACAAAATGACTTATAACATATAGAAGGAGAATGCTCAAAATAAATGAGTATTCAAAACAATCACATTTCTTTCTATATTTTAACCTGGCATTTCTTAGGAAACGATCAAAATGATTGCACTTTTAGTGACCTATTCTGGAATTTAAATAGAATTGTATTAATTTTACTGAAAAGTATAATAAGGTTGTGAAGTGATTTTAAAGACTTATTTTTATTCTATATTATTAGAAACATAGCAATGCTATAGTAATACTTTGTCTAGAACAGTTGAGAAATAATCTGTCCTAAATAAACCAATTTTCCAAATAAGTGAAGTTTATAACTTTAATAGCCAGTTATCTTAAAAATAGTCATTGCTTTCATGGAAGCAAAATATAGTACATATCATTCTGCTTTGTTGAACAAAGTGGAAACCAGTTTAGATTTTCTTCATGGTATAAGAATCATTATTCCCTCATTATATTGGACTTTAAAACTGCTCCCCAACTGTCCCCCAACACCAAATGGCATTGCCATCATATGCTTTTGGTATGCAATTGTATATCCTTTTTATAAATTTTATATGCTTTTTATAATTTTCCTCTTTTCCCATGTTACTACTTATTATTTTCTAATATAGTTAATAATTGCTCTTTATCTGAGAACAATTTAAAAATCAAGTTTATGAACTTGGTTTTACATTAAATCCTAAATCTTTTGGACTTTGGTCGGCAAAGAGAGGGAGATAAACATCACTCCATACTTTTCCTATGTATTGAACTTCTGATACCTGCGCATACACAGTATAGTAAGTATAGGAACATAAAAAATAAGTAACATTTATCTTAATTTTTCTTATCTTCAGGATATTGAAAATCATGTTTGAACTCCAGTTCTTGTTGCTACCATGAGAATCTGGCATGTTATACCATTAGCAAGAATTTGAAATACTTTGCCTAATAGGGAAATAAGGAATCTCCAACAGATATACCAAAGGAAACACACAGACCAATTTTTGTGTGTGGCATTTGACTAAAAATTGTTGTCCTATACCTATTCTTGCCAATTTTGGAGGTTATGGTCTATTTCATTCTCAGATCCTGGGGCTCTGAGATTCACCACCTCCCACCACCATGCTAGCTAGGAAGAGTTGCTACTTGAACAATCTTTTATCTCCATGCAAGCTTATGAATCCACGTATTGGTGCAGAAATGCGTTTAGTTGTGTGTGTGTGCGTGACACACATACTTTACATTTTCCCCAGTAACATACGAAAAAAGTTAACACAACTGAGCCATCAATCTTCATGTCTTTGAAAATTCACTAATACAATGTATATGTTAAGATAACAAGGAAGCTAGTACCATGCTCCCAGGCCAGGGTTCTTAGTTTACAAGTTTATTATAAAAAAAAAACACTGCAGTGCTCTTGTGCTGTGACATCCTTTTACAGGAGAAGGAAAAACAGTTCTATTCAAGACAACTCATCAGGTTCTGACTGTAACAAAGAACAACTGTGGCTGAGATTTGAGGAGAAATCTTACAATTAAATGATATCCCTGAAAATAAACAATGATTTCAAAATGAACAAGTAGAAGGGAGACCTTGGTACTTATTTTTAAAAATGTTCATTAAGCTCCAATAATTGCTGCTATCTTTATCTGTAATCATGCTGAGTAAAGCTATAGCTAAATGGAAGTTCAAGTGGATTCACGAGGTATTAGTATTTACATCTTATTATCTGCAGTCTCTCAGAGAAAGCAAAATAACTACAAATAACACTATGCCAGAAACTGGTTTTTGACCAACAGTGTTGGCACGCAAGACATTCATTCATTCTAAAGTGACCACAGCTGTTGATGACAAGAAGCTTTGTATTTTTATATAGTATATCTTTCAGTCCATGTGAAACAAGTTTTTTTGAATGTTAACTATTCTCAGACACTTTGGAGTTACTTATTTCCATTAGATCAATAGGTGTTCTCATACACTCTGAAGAGCTTTGATGATGTGAAGGAATGTTGGTTCCATAAACTTAGTGTCAAAAGATACCCTGTAAGAATAAGAACTAGTACAAAGTATTGGAGGAAAGCTTCATATTCTGGTCTTCTTTTGAAGAATACCATTAGTATTTCAAAGAACCTGAGAAGTACTTCAACAAACCTGGGTAATTTTGTTTAATATAATAATGCCTTATAAATTTAGGGCAATTTAGGAACAACTAAGCAGCCAGGAAAATATTCTGTTGTTTTCTTGATAGGTAAATGCCTTTATTATATAGTTTCTTGGGTATGTGAGTTCAAAGTATGTCGTGGAATGCGAAGAAGCTGAACAGGATAGTGGTTGGGAAGTAAGGTTTAAATTCCAACCCTGTGTCACTTCCGGGACATGGTCTGTCAATTACAATCCATGTGGCCTTGGATATGACACTTGAAATCTGTAAGCCTCATCTTCATCTGCAACGTGGGATGATCATCTCTGTGGTTTTTACGGGAATGAAATTGTACAATGCATGCCCAGCACATAATATTATAAATGTTAGCTAATATTATGATTTTTCAACCCATAGGAGTTGATTCCCTGGTGCCGATAAGACAAGTTCAGCTCAAACCTGTAGTTACAGAGACTCTTGATGAAACATCTTAGATTTCAGCAGATGAGGGAAAGACGTGTTTTCCAAAAATAGAAACCCATGAGGAATTTATTGAAAGTCATACCTCCCTCGTACCATCTTCTATTGAGATGTGGCAAGTAGAGAAGGCAGTCACCATAGCCATCAAAGTTCAAACTATATGTGGCTTCATAGATACCTTGAATTTTTCCAACTGGAAGCACAGTCTCCACAAAGATCCTCACATATGTTGTGACAGTATGTACTTTTATAAGCTCTCATTTTATATCCTTTATTGCTTTAAAAATTTTCATCAATGTGCCTTTGCTCTACTTTTTCCCATTCCCATGTTGACTTTATATGACCAAGGTATTAGTTATTCATCTCTGCTCCATCCAGAGTTCCTGTCTCATCCATAGACTATGAACTTTTCAATTATAGAGGGAGCCTGGCACACAGTAGATGCCCAAGAAATGTTTGCAGATCCAATGCTGTTTTGCAGCATAGTCTGATTCCAACTCATGTGGTAAAGATGCTATTTCTCTGAATCATGAAACAGTCTCTGTGTCACAGATTTGCTGTTTTAAAGTTCCTCTGTATCATAATGATGTTTAGAAATACTATATTCTGACTCTTGATTTTGGCTCAGGTCATGATCTCATGGTTTGTGAGATCAAGCTCCACATTGGGCTCTGTGCTGACAGTGTGGAGCCTGCTTGGGATTTTCTGTCTCACTCTCTCTCAGCCCCTCCCCAATCACGTGCACGCACGCGCACTTTTTCTCCTCTCTTTCTCACAAAAATAAATCTTAAAAAAAAGGAATACTGTGTCAACTGATATAGTCACAAGAATTTTTCAAAAGAAACTTAAAAAATATATCGACACTTTTTACTTAAAATTATTTTAATAGTTGGGGCAACCTGGTGGCTCAGTTGGTTGAGTGTCCAACTCTTGATTTCAGCTCAGGTCATGATCACAGGGTCGTGATATCGAGTCCCAAGTCAGGCTCCGCACTGAATGTGGAGTCTCGTTGGGATTCCCTCTGTCTCTCCATCTACTCCTCCCTCTCTTTCTCTCTTGCACATGTGCATTCTCTCTTTAAAAAATAAAATTTAAATTAAAAAAATTTAATTAAAAAAAGTTATTTTAATAGTAGCACACCCAGAAGTGCTTTTTGATAAATATACATTGATAACAAATGTTGGATAATTGATGGGAAGGAGTATCATGACTCTGCTTTTGTCAAACTTGTTTGAATGGTGAAACTTCTCTAAATAGTGAGTTTCCAAATTTTAGAAGATTGTATGAATTTGATGTGACTTATTTCCATTTTGAACCAGTTTTCATCTGTGCCAGTAGAACCTTCACTGAGACTTGAAAACCCAGGTATTTAATCTTACAGTCTATATTATTTTTACTAATTGCTCTATAATGCAGTGTGCGCTGGAGGCTGAATAACTCGTTCTCCACCTCAGGTAGTAAAATCTATATCTTGCCTTAAGGTGGTGATTCATTTTAAAGCATGTCCAAAGTACTTTCTTCCACTTATTCTAATTTTAAAAATCTCCTCTATTTTTTGCACAGTGTCTTTGGCAGGATCCCAGTGCTTAGATGGGTATGGTCTCAAAGCTTGGCCATATTTTACTCTGATGTCCACTTTAGAGTACTTTATGGGGAAAATGTTTTCAAAGTTTCTTTCCCTTTGGACTATTCTTATGATTCTTCTGGAAGAAAAGGATATCATATCCCTTAAATACCCTTTGATCTACACTCGCTAGTCTACTTTATTATTTAATCAGAAGCTTTCTAAAAGACTGAAGAGAAACTTCTTAAGTGCTAAGGAGGAAAAAAAAATGTTATCTCTCAGTGTTGCAGTAATAATTCTAAATTCTTCTAAGTACGTGAGGTCTTTTTTTCCCTGAATGCGTAAGTATTGCTATTCGCCGAAGGAATTAGGCTAAGTACTGTTCTTTAGCCTTAATAGCAAGCACATAAAATAAATTTTTCATTGGCACTTTTGTTAGAGTAAGAAAAATAGGCTTACAATGGGCACTTGATCAGTTTTCAACAGTTTTAAAAGCCTTATCATGTTCTTGGTTAGTTTTGTCTGCTCTTGCTAACTAAAAGAACATCCTGGAGGAAAGGACTTTTGGCTTCTAGTTCACATGTATTCTAGTATGCCATGTTGCCAAATACCAACTAATGAACAATGCTTAGGGTTAAGAGGGGTTAAAAACCAAGCTCTGTCTTTCTTATATGGATGGTAACTAATCTCAATGGCAGGTAACATGGAAAACTTCTTGGGGCCCCCCTGCCAGATAGAGTCATATGACCAAGCTTTTATGGCTTTTATGACCAGGTAGTGGGGAATGCATTGCATTAGAGCCATTCTCACTAGTTATGTCTGCCCCTTATTTTGACAGAAGTGGAAATTGAGACCCAAGGAGGTAATCCTCTTACTTAAAATTAGGCCACTCGTTAGTAGCTCATCCAGGATTAGACTCCAAATTGATGGCCATTCATTTACTGAGCAAAGCACTGGAGTACATCTTCAATCCATGAGGAACCTTACAGTCAAGTGTGAGAAAATGGCAGGCAAGCCAGCAATTATGATAAAGAGTGATAAGCACTGGGAGCTGTGAAATACAGAGAGATCACTTAACCCAGTGGGGTGCTGGTCAGGGAATATTTTTAAGGGAAAGTTTGGGTGAGGTCTTTTGGGAAAATGATCTAGATTTCTGAAAGCTTGCTTTCTTTTGTTAAAATAACCTTGGAGGATTGGGAAAAAGATTACAGAGTATAGGTACAAAGAGCCTAGCCCATGGTCGGTGCTCACTAAAAGCTGACCAGTATTATAAATGGATCGAGGCGCTCCAACTACCTTTTAGGAAAGACAGACACTGTTTTGGGGAGAGTGTACTGCAACCCAGAATCATCCACCAAGATACAGAGTTATAAAGGAGGTCAGTTTGGGGTAGTCGTTTTAGAGTAGTAGGTGGTAGCCAAGAAAACAGTGAAGGAACCCCTAAAATTGTTATGGAATGTCTCCCTGAGAGTAGAAGACACCAAAGAAGTTGGAAAGACCCCTTCTCTAGGAAGTGGATGACCCTGGTGGTAAAAGGAACAAGAGACAACAGATTCTTAAGCTTCTTTGATACTTTGAACTAATGTGTCCATAAGAAATCATTTCTCCAGGTTCTGAATATCCACCCAAGCTGAGGAAGTGGGATAAATCACCAGAGTGGAGGCTCTTGACCAGGGAGTCCGTGGATAGATGGCATGCATTTGTACTTATTTGCCCTTTTTTCTGTGGAAAGCATTCATTTCTTTCATAAGATTCTCAAGCTGCAGATCAGCAAGCTGCAAAAATTTTGAGATCCAAAGCACATAAAGTAACTCAGACCTTTAACTCAAGGTCACAGGCAACTCTGGCACAAGGAACTCATACATAATTGGGGAACCCTGCAATCATTTCTCCAACAAAAATATTCATTAGACAGGAGTGCCCCCAGGGTTCTTGGCTTAAACAGGCACCTGGGCAAGAGGTGTATTTGGCCAACTTGCGCTTGTCACATTGGCAAGCCACCAGCAGCATTTTTCACATTGGTGGTGCCCCGTGGAAACACCTTGCAGGATTTTACCTTGCGAAATCCTTGCCAAATCCCTATCCTCTTGGAGGCAGATATGTCAGTTTTTTGCCAAATGGGTTAAAGCAGAAATGGCCCTAGTATTGTGGAAAAAGATATCCCCTCTTTTCTTTTTTAATAAGAGAAATGCATAAGCATTCTGAGAACGTGTGGAGCGATGAGTGTTTAAAGGCATAGCATCTGATGCCAACATCTTCAAATAATGATTATCTCATTTAGCAGAGACTTTAGTCTATAGTCTGTGCTTGATTAACAGAATAGTGTCAGGGCAGTAGTAATGTCAGTGTTAGGGCCAAACATAACAAATTACTCAAAATCATGGTTTAAAAAAATAATTGGGGATGAAAAGGATTTAATACAAACTAAGTTGATTAAAATTGTATCCCAATAGTTAGGAACACATCTGGATAATTAAAGATATTGCACCCAAGGATTCAAAATAACACAGTATGATTTTTTTTTTTTAGCTAAGCTTTGCTTTCTTAAATATTGGAAGAAGACCTATACGCCATCAATTGAGCAACTGTCCTCTTCATCCTCTATCTGGCCCAGTAACGATCTGGCTGATAAAGTGTGACATTGTGAATAATCTTGCTTTTGCCAGCTAGGCTTTTCCCACCTGCTATCACAGATGAGCCACACACCAGTATTTTCGTCAACCTGTTTGCAGTGCTGCTCAGCTCATCATTTGAATTTGGTGAGGCAACCAGAAGAAGCATCAAAATTGCTTTCCATTCTGAGTGAAAGTAAAGAAAAGTAAGCTGTTCTTTCCATGCAACTTAATCCTGACACTGGTGTTTCCTGGGCCTGAGTCCCACTGCTGATGGAAGCAAGCAGCCTCGTCTTATCAAAGTCCTTGGAGTAGAATTTTATCATAGTTTCTTAGCTTTTTGTGCTTGTTGGAAGAATTTGATGAGGTCATAAAATAAATTATTTTGTTCTTTGAGAAGTCATGGAGAGATGTCCTCCATGGCATGTAATGCAGGGGAATGTGCCACTTGATGTATGTCACGTCACCAAGGTGAAAGTGTCTTTGTTAATGACCCTTGCAGTTAAAGAGGACTCTCACTTTGCTTAACTACAAAACTAGCAAGGCAGCAATGCAAAGGACAAACCCAGGCCCCCACAAGAAAGTGAACAGAGGGGTTCTAGATGTATCCCTTTTTTCCTAAGGGAGTACCATGGAAGGCTTCTGGTCTCGGCAGTCTCCATGGAATAAAGAATTACCAGGTCAGATGAACCACGAACTCACAGCTCATCTTTTTTTTTTTTTTTTTTCCACCAAGCCAGGGAGGAGATAGCATTTCACTAAAAAGATCTCCTCATTCTCATAGAAGGAAATTCTTGCCATGCCAGAATTACTTCCTTTTAAATTCACTTCTTTCTGCACCAGTGATAGGTCTGGCCTGCCCTTAATCTATTAACCAGTACTCGCCCCCTCACCTTTCTTTAATTATTTGATAAACTCATGATTCACCCTAATTACCTTTCAGGTTTTATGTATTCAGTTTCATCTGTTTGGTAAAGGACAGGAATATTCAGGTAATGTAGCTCCAGGTGGTAGGTGGTATTTCTTTCTTTCTTTCTTCTTTTTTTTTTTTTTTTTTTTAAGGCTTACACCCAATGTGGGACATGAACTCATGACCCTGAGATCAAGAGTTGCATGCTCTTCAACTCTTGACCTCTGCTCAGGTCATGATCTCACGCTTCATGGAAGCGAGCCCCACATTGGGCTCTGTGGCCTGTTTGGGATTCTTTGTCTCCCTCATTCTGCCCCTCTCCTGCTTTCTCTCTCTCTCTCTCTCTCTCTCTCAAAATAAATAAATAAACTTTAAAGAAAAAAAAAGAGCTGCATGCTCTACCTACAGAGCCATCCAGGTGCCCCAGTAGGTGGCATTTCGTATGTAGATGTTTTTGTTACATTCTAGTCATTCTTCTTTCTCCTCCAGAGCTGAGAACACCCCTTAGGGTTGTCAGAAGAAATTGTGGATACTCAATTAAATTTACATTTCAGATAAACTACAAATAATAAATACAAATATATCTTGAAGGTGATTTCATCTTTTATCTAAAATTCACAGTTAACTGGGTGTCCTATATTTTTATTTGCTAAATCTGGCAACCCCAAAGTGGTTCTGCAAATCAGACAACTTGCTCCTCAGAATTTGGGGATTGATGATATTCTTAAGGCATATTTTCTGTGGTAATTTCCTTACAGCACATAACAAAGCATTATGAAATAAGGACAGAATGAAAAAAGAAAACAGCGTTAAACATTAGGTGAATAGAAGTGGGATAGTAAGAACTCAACGAGTTACCTATGAAAGCTACGAAATTTTTACGTTGTCAGAAGAGAGTGATATGAACATAATTCCAACAAATACCCAAAGTTAGCTTCAGTCATTCTTCCAAATGCATTAAAGTGTACATTTTTGTCCAGCGTCTTGATTTGGCATTCTTAGTGAAGCTCTCCCACTTACTTCAGTCTACATCCTTCTGTCTTCTGATATTTTTCCAGAAATACATTAAACAAAAGAATTGCACTTGTAACCATAGAACATCTAGTGTAGTTCATCAGTATTTGTGTGTGTGTGTGTGTGTGTGTGTGTGTGTGTAGAGATTTGAAAACATTTGTACTCTCTACTACTTTTTCATTAAATGTGCTCCAACACTTCTGAACAATGGTTATATCTAATAAAAAGTTGAGAGCAATAGTATATGTTAGTGAAGAATAGCAGAGATCCAAGATCACAAGATGCTTTTTGGAGTTTTATAATGAAGTGGTTATTAATTTGGCAATAGAAAAGGCACGAGGGTGCAGAGAAAGGGGAAGCTGTCCAAGTGGTGAATTCATGGACTCTATTAATGAATGAAAAAAATAGGATAAATCAGTGTTAGACAAGAAGAAAATATTGGCTTTGAAGTACAATTGAACTTATTGAGGCCTCTGAGTAAGATTCTCTGGAGTAGTACCTAATTGGGTGGCTCTTTGCCTTCCGGCCATGTAGTTGAGTGATCAAAGGGCTGACCCCTCACCCAAGATGGGCGAAAACATTACTCACTCCTTGGAACACTAAACTTGAACTGTGAGACATAGAGAGAAGTTGCTGGACTTAAACCTGGTAACAGTGATGCTCTAGAAAAAAGATAAGGAATTTCTACAGTCATAACCTTAGAAGCTGTCCTTACTCCTGCATTCCTTTAATTTTGGATTTCAGCTCTATCTTAGATTGCATGAACTAGTTCAGTATTTTTCCAACAGATGTCTTTGTGCTTAAGTTAGCTAGAATTTGCTTTTGGGCTGCTTGCAAGCAAAAAAAAAAAAATGTATGACGTTTTGAGGTCAATTTCATCTTTCATTTTGATTCTCATCCAATCAAAAATGCCAGATATTTTGTTAGTGAGGAAAGAGAGAGTGGTGAATGAGATGAACTTGATTTCTGCTTCATGGAGCTTTCAGTCTCGCAGAGAAAACAGACACTGATAAGTAATTAAAGTATAGAAATGGAAGGGTTCTATGCATTCATCAACAAATATTTATTGAGCATCTATAATATATAAGACACTGTTCTAAACCATTGGCACTCAGTAAAGAAAACAAAGATCCTTGCCCTTGTATCTTGTAGCAGGGGATGAAAGCGATAGATAATAAACCTCGAAATATATAAATAAATAACATGGATTTAGAAGATGGTAATTGCTATGGGAAAAGAATTAAAAAGGGGATCAGAAGGAACAATATATCAAAAGGCCTGGAAGCGAGAGAGAAATGGCAGGTTGGAGAAACTGAAAGATTATTAGAGCTAAAATACTGGCAACAAGGCAATGGCTCAAAATGAAGATGAAGAGGTTAGGTAAAGTAGATTGTTAAGGACTTTATAAGCCATTTTGAGGATTTTGAACTCATCCTAAGGCAATCCAAAGCCACTTAAGAGTTTTAAGCTATAGACTCACATGATCAGATTTGCATTTTAGATTTATCATTCTGCCTGCAACCTGGAAAACACATCTAAAGCAAACAGTAGTGGATGGGAGAGAGTAATTAGGAGGCTCTTGTCCTAGTCCAAATGAGAAATGGTGATGCTCTTGACTAGCATATGTTTCATGAATTGGAAAACAGTAGCTGTGTTAAAATGGCTGTTATTGAGGCTTAGATTTTCAGCTTCTCACATTTAGAACAGATTAATGCCTGTCCAGATTTATCTTCTGTTCTTTGGGCTTTGATGCTATATAAAGCCAATTTGAAATGTTGACCACTTTTTCATTGGCTTCACATCCATGAAGTTTAATTATGCCTCATCTTTAGGAACAAAAATATGATAAGTGGATATTTAAGGAACTGTGGCAGCCCTAAGACAGGCATTCGTTGTACTCCCTATAGCATCTGTACCTAACTAGCCACATATTGTCCTCCTCAAATTCTGAATCAATACAGGACACAAGCAAACCAGGTATATACAACTTCTCTATTAACAGGGCCTTCCCTCTAAATTCTCATATTCTTCTCTTCCCCAGTGAGATAGTGTAGACGATGTAGAAGAAAACCACATGATCTTTTTACCACTCCACTGTTGGGTTTATTTATTTATTTTTTTAAAAAATTTTTTTCAACGTTTATTTTTGGGACAGAGAGAGACAGAGCATGAACGGGGGAGGGGCAGAGAGAGAGGGAGACACAGAATCGGAAACAGGCTCCAGGCTCTGAGCCATCAGCCCAGAGCCTGACGTGGGGCTCGAACTCACGGACCGTGAGATCATGACCTGGCTGAAGTCGGACGCTTAACCGACTGCGCCACCCAGGCGCCCCACCACTGTTGGGTTTAAATGAAGGGTTACATTCCTTTAAGCGATGGGTCATTTGGCCTCATGATTTGTCATGACCTCTTATTACACTCACATAATATTTTTTAAAGGCAGTGCAACTAGACAAGTATTATGCTTGTTTGTTGCACAAGCAATCAGCACTTAACCAGTATCATATGTATATGCTAAGGTTATGCACTTCTGTAACAATTTGAATTTTTTTAAGTTTATTTCTTTATTTTGTGAGAGACAGGTGGGTGAGGGGCAGAGAGAGAGAGAGAATCTCAAGCAGGCTCCGCAATGCCAGCACAGAGCCTGAAGTTGGCCTCGAACTCATGACCTAGGGATTGTGACCTGAGCTAAAATCAAGAGCCGGACACTTAACTGACTGAGCCATCCAGGTGCCCCTGTAATTATCTGAATTTTTAATTTCTAGCTTATATACTAACCCCAACCTAAAGGGTCAGTTCCTTCTTTCCTTTGAGCTGGGTCTAGCTCAGGTTCTTTCAGCCTTAAAGATGTAGACAGAAATTGTATCTAACCTTCAACTCCATTGCTTGCCAGTCCCAAAATATAATAAAAAGAAAAAGAGACTTTTCAATTTCCTTGTCATCCCTCCAAAAAGTTCCCCTCTTATTCTTGAGGAAGCAAACAAGGAAGAGTACCAAGTACCGCTTTACCATATTGAAACATTGTTGTCTGTGGTGCAATTGAATGTCTTCGGTTCTTGAGAAATCTGCCTTTCCTAAGGAAGCTGGGAGCGGAGGGAACTTACGGATATGGTTTGTAACTGTTCCCATTGCACTATCTTATTATAAGAATGTACTTTTTAAACATGGGTTTCCATCTTATGTTACTTTGTGTCTTGGAGGCTCTCCCTCATGAATTACTTTGCATCTTGTTTGAAGTGAACCATTTTAAAATTTATATCCTGTCCTACTTTTATTTCAAGAACTTTACTTAAAATATCTTTTGTTCTCTTGCCCTGCTCAGATCTGCAATATGCATGCACATTTTATGCATTTCACACTCTTTAAGATAGAGAAAATAATATGCTAATTTGAATAGTGGTAAAATCAGAGTCCGGATAGAGATTTTATTCTCAGAAGAGTGGACAGTGCAATATCTTCTTATGGCGTCTGTTCTCTCCATTGTTAATATAAGTCATGTAAAAGACGTGGTTTAGTAAAACAAGGCAGTAGAACATGAATTTGGGAGTACTCTCAATTTGATGGAGCCGCATAGTGGGTGTTTGCTCCTTGAGGGCAGGGAACATGTTCTCCTCCCTTTTGCGTCACTTACTCCACCCAAGGAGTCAAGCATATACATACCAGTAACTCAACATGTACTCAGATGAATGGAAAATATTGAAATTAATGATAAATCCTTATGAGACATTTAATACTATATTTAATTTTACTAGAAAACACACAAAGATGGCCAAAGAAGAGATTTTGACTAGGTTTTAAGTACTGGGTTTTGTCACTCTCTAGGACTAGGAAGTGGACACCCCCAAGGAAGGGAGCTGCTGGAGAGCAGACTAGAAATTAGACAAGTGGTCCTCCGATATGAGTACACAGAGTGCCAGGCACTACCTCCTGGAAGTGTCTGATTCAGTAGATCTGAAGTGGGGCCAGTGGCCCTCCCCAGTGATGCTGATTCTGCTAATCCAAGTAACCCACTTTAAAAACTACAGAATTAGACTTTTCGAGAGAGCTGGCTCAGCTGAGGGGACCTGGGCGTGCTGCCTTGCTGTGTGATCTTCACAGAGAAGGGGTGACTTCAGAGATGTCTGTGGGCAGTATCTAGAATAGTTTCAAGGGTCTTGCTTTCTCTTGATCAACAGGACTGATGGCTTCACTCTGGCAGGAAAAGGAGATAACGGTTTCACGAACTCAAATGAGACTTAAAATTCGCTGACGTAAATGAGATAGAAGTTGGAATGCATGGAATCAACTTAGTAATACTTTTAGCTAAGTTAACCTAATTTAGCAATGGAAGACCATGTACATACATATCTAAGCTAATTTATATATAGGTTATTCCCCGAAATATCCTTACACTGCAAGGAAAGTTTATGCTCTTTAGCTGACTGTGCATATGTCAAGGTAAATGGGGAAGGTGGAGAAAGGGCAGCCCAAGGAGAGAGGAAAGGCCATTCATCCTAGAGAAAGCATTTAGGAGAAACTACCCCCACCTTTCCCCCTGCCCACTAAAGGCTATTTCCCAGGTAAATAGCCTTAGGAAGTTTCTGAAACAGTGGAAACAGCTTTGGTAACCAGGTATCATGGGAACACATTTCATCTAATTGCAGTATTGAAATGGAAACTACCTAAAATTTAGAACCGATTTCATATGCTTTGTTGTGTTCAGCTAATTAGGCTCTTGCATTTTAAAACTTGAGTATGAGGTTTTTACATACTTATCTGTGTTTCTTCTGGATGAATTTTATGTAAGGCAGTAATCATTTAAGACTTTGGGGGATATTGACACTTTTTTCATTACAGGATTTCATGGACTCAGGTAGATTTTCTCAATTTGCCAACAAAAAGGAATAGAGAAATTATATTAAAATAAGCCGTGTCTTTAAAAAATAATACATGTTGGTAACCAAATGGTCAATTGCTCGTATTTAATTTTAATTTTAATTTTTGTTAATTTGAATTTGTTAATTCAATTTTGTTAATTTTAATTTTAATTTTTGTTAATTTGAAAATATTTTTAAAAAAACTGCTTAGTGATCCTTTCAAGGAAAGACTCAGCTCATGCATAAAAAAAAAAAAAAACACATAAAAATGACTCTGGAGACCTTGGCTACACATCTAGCGGTCAAATATTTCAATGCTTCATTGCTCCCGTTCCTGTTACAGGTACATGTGACAGCGCTGCAGCTATGAGTGGAATTTTAAAGAGGAAGTTTGAAGAAGTTGACGGCTCTTCACCCTGCTCCTCTGTGCGGGAATCAGATGATGAAGTTTCCAGCAGCGAGAGTGCTGACAGTGGGGACAGTGTCAATCCATCCACTTCTAATCATTTTCCCCGTGAGTATGGAAACCATACCTGAAGCTAATTGTCTGGCTCTGCAGTGAAAATAATTGTATCATCTTGGTCATTGTTTTGAACCTTTATTACTAGTTTTGTTTTGTCCTTGTAATTGATTTAAAAGCAAAACATGATTGAGTAAAAAAAAGAAGAATTTTTGAGCTATCAGTAGATTCTTTTATTTGGATTGCTTTTGGGAGTGGATTATTTTGATAGTGTTAACCAACTGATTCAATGAAAAAATGGTATTTTTTTCAATTTTTTAAATGTTTGTTTATTTTTGAGAGAGAATGAGAGAGGGAGAGAGCAGGGGTGGGGCAGAGAGAGAGGGAGGCAGAGGATCTGCGCTGACAGTGCAGAGCCCAATGTGGGACTCAAACCCACGAACCCTGAGATCGTGACCTGAGCCGAGGACAGCTGCCTAACGGAGCCACCCAGGCGCCCACAAAATTGTATTTCATTATTAATTTTAAAAGGGAGCACCCTACTGAGAATATTTGGGGAAAGACAAGTCCAGACACAGAAATTTATCCTCCCAAAGCCGAAATGATATTCTGGGGTGGGAAAAAATAGATGTATTTGGGAGTGGGAAGTCTAAGTTATAATGAGAAAGAACGTGCCACCCTGCAATAAGAGACAAGAAGGGTACAAAACTCTCCCAAGTGTGTAAGTGCATGCGGTTTATTTTCCAACAGGAAGATTTTACTATATCATGATACCATGAGAGATAACTCGTCTTAGTTTTTCCATTTTTCAGTTAAGTGGCTGATTTTATTAATATGCAATCCTATAACATGGAATATAATTTGGAAATGTGAAAACCCAGAAAACCAAAAGAATAAACAATAATTTTAAAGGGAATAAGGATCTCAATAAAACTGTTGAGCATGAAACAAACTAAAATCAAAAGCATTCCTTTAAACAAGCAAAACTAATAGAAAATATAAAGAAAGGGCAATTATAATTATCACAACAAAAAAATCATAAAGTATTCAGGGACAAGGTAATTGTGTAATATAAATAATCTACAAATACATTTATATATGTCATGATGATATGAAATGAGCTTGTGTTTTTGATTTAAAAGAGGATACATGTGTACGTATTAGGTCTTAGTATTAACAGTGGTAATAACATCATTATCATCATCCAGTAAAGTTTTGTGAAGATCAACAGAACAAGTGAGATAATACACATGAAAGAACTTTGTAAAATCTTATTACTAAGCACATTTTATATTGAAAATTATGATCATAGCTAATATTTATTGGGTATATAAATGCTTTAATAGCTTTGGAGCTATACAGCTCCAATGTAGGGATATACGTTATCCCTACTCTTTCCATCCATTCTAGAAGTACCACTACCTTCAGTTTATAGAGGAAATATGTAAGGCTCAGAGAGGCTAAACATCTTGCCCAAGGTCACACAGGATTTGAGCCTAGATATATATGTGTGTATGTGTGTACCTCACTCCATAGTCATCACTTTCTCCATTATCTCATACTGCCCTTTAATTATATAGTATTGGACATATCTTTAAAATATTGTTTATTGTGGGGTGCTTGGGTGGCTCAGTTGTTTGAGCATCTGACTCTTGACATCGGGACATTGGCTCAGGTCATGATCCCAGGGTTGTGGGATCGAACCCTAAGTCAAGCTCCACGCTGAGCATGAAGACTGCTTGAGATTCTCTCTCTCCCTTTTTCCCTTTGCCCTGCTCCCCTGCTTGCATGCACTCTCTTTCTATAAAATAAAGAATAAAAAATAAATGTTGTTTATTTTGAATTAGTAAAGAGGTAGGTTATGTTTCCAGATCTAAAGATAAATAAAGTTATTAAAGCTTTCCATATTAATTTACAAATATTAGTAGTGTCTCAAAAGCCTCAATTGGATTTTCTTAGAAGGTGATAGAATGATAAAAATCTATTTGGGAAAATAAGCTAATGAGAATAAAGGTATATTTTTAAAAAGACAGTATAAATGTTGAAAAGCCATTCCAGATATCAAATCATAGTAGAAAATTATTAATTTAACTTTTTTGATACTGTGCTAGATCTAGGAAAGTATAGAAAGTCTCAGCATGTTATATATAAGAGTTTAATATGTAAGAATACAGTTTTACAGGGGTACCTGGGTGACTCAGTCAATTGAGTGCCCAACTCTTGATTTTGGCTCAGGTCATGATCTCTCACTGTAAGATTGAGACCCACGTCAGGTTCTATGCAGACAACACAGAGCCTGCTTGGGATTCTCCCTCTCCCTCTCTCTCTCTCCCTCCCCCACATCTCAAAAGTATATGCTCTGTCTCTCTCAAAATAAGTAAAAACATTAAAAAAAAAAGAATAGAGCCTTATAGAGCAATGGGAAAGGGAAGAAGTATGTAATAAATGGTGATGGTGTTAGAGTTTGAAATAGAAGTAATTTAGATACACATCTCACAACACATGCCAAAATACATTCCAGGTGGATTGAATAGATAAAAAAAAATCAAATTTTGGGGATATTGTTTATTTGTCAGACATGGGATCATTACCTGAATTTTGAAGTAACAAAAAAAGTCACATTGCAAAATACTGATATTAAATATATTATTTATTATATTTAATTAAAAAACACATATGAATCTTTTAGATAACCTCCAGAGGCAATCCACATAATAGGAAATATGATTAGCAAAATTTTAAAGCATGTAACAATAGTAATAATAATGCAAATTAAAATAATACTAATGAGATTCTGTTAGTATGAAATCACAGAAATTTTATCTCCATGAGATTAGCACTCCTCTCCAGTAAAAACTGCTGATACCTAAGTGCTGGTGAAAGTCACTGTATAAATCATAGGTACATACATTGCTACTGATGGTAGTGAAATTTATTTATTTATTTATTTATTTATTTATTTATTTATTTATTTTAATATATGAAATTTATTGTCAAATTGGTTTCCATATAATACCCAGTGCTCATCCCAAAAGATGCCCTCTTCAATACCCATCACCTCCCCTTCCCTCCCTCCCACCCCCCATCAACCCTCAGTTCTAAGTTTTTAAGAGTCTCTTATGCTTTGGCTCTCTCCCACTCTAACCTCTTTGTTTTTTGGGGTTTTTTTCCCTTCCCCTCCCCGATGGGTTTCTGTTAAGTTTCTCAGGATCCACATAAGAGTGAAAGCATATGGTATCTGTCTTTCTCTGTATGGCTTATTTCACTTAGCATCACACTCTCCAGTTCCATCCACGTTGCTACAAAAGGCCATATTTCATTCTTTCTCATTGCCACGTAGTACTCCATTGTGTATATAAACCACAATTTCTTTATCCATTCATCAGTTGATGGACATTTAGGCTCTTTCCATAATTTGGCTATTGTTGAAAGTGCTGCTATAAACATTGGGGTACAAGTGCCCCTATGCATCTGTGCTCCTGTATCCCTTGGGTAAATTCCTAGCAGTGCTATTCATGGGTCATAGGGTAGATCTATTTTTAATTTTTTGAGGAACCTCCACACTGTTTTCCAGAGTGGCTGCACCAGTTTGCATTCCCACCAACAGTGCAAGAGGGTTCCCGTTTCTCCACATCCTCTCCAGCATCTATAGTCTCCTGATTTGTTCATTTTGGCCACTCTGACTGGCGTGAGGTGATATCTGAGTGTGGTTTTGATTTGTATTTTCTTGATGAGGAGCGATGTTGAGCATCTTTTCATGTGCCTGTTGGCCATCTGGTTGTCTGCTTTAGAGAAGTGTCTATTCATGTTTTCTGCCCATTTTCTTCACTGGATTATTTGTTTTTTGGGTGTGGAGTTTGGTGAGCTCTTTATAGATTTTGGATACCAGCCCTTTGTCCGATATATCATTTGTAAATATCTTTTCCCATTCCGTTGGTTGCCTTTTAGTTTTGTTGATTGTTTCCTTTGCTGTGCAGAAGCTTTTTATCTTGATGGTAGTGAAATTTAGAAAGCACTTGGGAAATATAAGAGCCATAATAATATTCATATCTATGAGTCTGTATTTCAGATAATTTACCTGAAGGGAGAAACATCAAAAATGAGGGGAAAACTACAATGAAAATGTTGGTGGTTAGTGGTAGTATCGAAAAATGGGAGTAGGAGGTGGGGAAGAGAAAAGTAACATGTCTAAGAGCAGGGAAATGATCCATTAAATTATGGTGACTTACACAATTATTTTCATAATAGTTGTGAAGATCTTCTGACAGTATATAAAATGCTCATGAGATAAAATTAAGAAAAACATGGGTGCCTGAGTGGCTCGGTCTGTTAAGCATCTGACTTCAGCTCAGGTCATGATCTCACAGTTCGTGAGTAAGCCCCGCATCGGGTGAGCTCGAGCCTTGCTTCGGGTGAGCCCCACTTCTCTCTGTCTCTCTCTGCCTCTCGTGGGATTCTCTCTCTCTCTCTCTCTCTCTGCCCCTAGCTCACTTGAACCCTCTCTCAAGAAAGAAAGAGAGAAAGAAAGAAACCAGAACACAAAATTTTACTTCTGTTGTCATAAAAGCAAGAAATGGTATGGCACCTTAGCACTGAAAATGATTTGATTTTTTGAGGTATTAAAAAGATGAATGAATTTTCGTATTTATTAATTTTCATTTCTGTTGATATTTTATGTCTCCCTCAACAAATAAATCTTAAACTTAACCTAAAATGATGACTGTCATTCAAATTGTGTTTATGTATGTGGACAGCAGATTGATTGAAATGGCGTGATCCGCTAAATCATCCAGTTTCTTCGCTAACTTGTAAAGGCTTTAATAAGTTATGTGTAATCGAAGTGATTTTTCTATTGAAGAAAATAGACATGTTTTATGATGTACAAAAACTTATCAAAATGTTTCAGCTCATTGTTTATTATCTGTGGTGGCTGGCAATGTGTTCGTTTACTAAATTGCTGATTTAACTGTATTAAATGAAACCTGGCAGAGATTTTTCACAATTTTTAGAAATTTATTTGATTTAATTAAAAAATGCCCTTGTCATTTAGTAGTCTGTTTAGTTTACCATATTTTTATTATGGAGAGGGAGAAGAATAGGAGGAAAAGCAAAGAATCAAGAGATAAAAATTCTGCCTAGAATATTTACTGTATGAAAGACCTGGGCATATTAACTAATGTGAAAGGGGTAATTAAAAGGGTTTCTTGTTTCTAGAAATGTATTTCAGATTATTCACTAGTCGTAAAATTGATATGCAAATTTTTAAAATATGTTTTATTTCTTTTTTCATCTAGATTAAAATATGTACTTATCAGCAGTGGTCTTATCTGCATGTAAATCTGTGGATCTAAACTTTTAGGAATATTATTAGTGGTGAATCCTGTTTCTTTAATATATGTCTCTACTTTCAGAAAAAACCTGTCTTAGAGTAAAGAATGATTTTTGATGACTATCAAATTTGTGTGGCATTAGGAAACCAAATTTAGTTTCACATTGAGATTTTTTGTAATGTGGTTATTTAAATCTCACCATCATGAGCTCATCTTTCAAATTAAAAATATCCCATGTACTCAGTACTTTGCAGGGATTAACATATTGTGTAACAACATTTTGTTATCATTACAAATACAGGCATTGATAAGATTGGTATGTGTCAGCAGCTATAGTAGTAAAAAATTCCATGCTATTCTAAGCTTTCTTAGATATTCAATTTGTAGCACATCACATTATAACAATAAAAGCTTCGAAATATAAATCAATAAGGAAATTAGGCCTTTTTTCATGGACTTCTGAGTTTTGCTAGGCAACTAGCATGCTTACCGGCGATCAACCAAGGTCACATCGTGTACTTCCCTTGAGATAGAAGCATCTGGATTCTGTATTGCTGTGGAACGCTTTGTTTCATCAAATCCCTGTGGCTCCATAGCCAATCAGCCTGTACTTGAGCACTGTCGAAAGGAAAGCTGCAGAGAAGCTAGAGAGGAATGATTTTTTTCCTGCCCTTTCAAGGTTCTTGGCACTTCACACGGGTAATGAGAAGCTATGTGATGAAACATCCTCCCGAAAGGAACACATTATTTTTCCCGAAACAGTGTTTCTACAAATACATGTACAGTATTTAGGAAGTGAAAATATCAAGAGGTAAAAGGATAGATCTTCTAAGCTACATATGAAAGCAGGTAGTAGACGTTTTACATAGGGTTGGGATTTTCTCATTTAAAAAAACACTTTCACATTCTTGAGTTCATTTCTATCCAAGAATTGTTGTCTGATTAGCTATTATTGTAACTATATTCTAAAAGTAGAAATCACCATTCAGAGATGTATTCCTAATTTACCCAAGGGCTGAGATTATAATCTGTTTCCCTCCCTCCCTCTTTCTTTTCTTACTTGTCTCCCTTTTCTCTCTGAATACACAGGACGTACATATGCTACCATGTGCACCCAAGTCAGCCTGTTTCTCCAGTGTCTCTTCCCTCCCACTGACTGCACATTTCTTAAAGAGGTTTGAGATGAAGAATCCACAGACAACAGATTTTGACATGAAACTTTGTACTAGAAGTAACCTATTCTCTTAACCTAGCAGTTAAAATGCATTGAAAATTTAGTTTCAGTTTCAACAAATAGAGTATATCTTATGTTACAGGCTCTGAGTTAAGTGCTTTCAGACATGACAAAATAATAGACTACAAGTAGTAAGTACAACTTACGATACAGGAGCAGATCATGTCTATCCAGCACTGTGGTTTACTTTGAGAACTTACTATCCCATAGATAAATGTAGCAATCTATCCCTGAATCTTTGATTTTTCAAACAATAGAGGAGTGTTCAGGCAGAAACCTAACACAGGTGTATCAAGGGAAGTCTTTGATTAAGCAGGAGGTAGGGTCACGTGACCCTCAAAATCTCCTGTCTACTCTGTGATAATATGATTCGAAGAACAAGGGTCAAAATAGCATCTTAAGTTAGAGCTGAGACCAAGTAAGAAAAAATAAGCAGCATAGGTCAAGACACCTCTGCAAAGCTACGTTAAAATAAGAGATCTCCAGACCCTCTGCATCCCCTTATGTTGAAGAAGAACCTTTTAGCATGGCCTTGGAAGATCAGACCTGGAACCAGTTGCAGATGTGCTTATACGAGGTCAGTGTCCCCATCCAAACACCAGACATAGAGCAGTTGAATCTGTAGGTATTTAGTTGGTTGGGGATATGAAAGTCAAGTAGTTGGGAGAATTTGGAGTGTAGGAAGATAGATATGAGTTAGTGGTCCATTTAGAAAATACTCATAGGAATGCACTGTAAAGTTCAATTCCAATACAATGGAGTTGTTTTCAGATCATTTCATCTGAGAGATCTGAGAGATCCAGTATGATGAATCAGAGATAGTTAACCATTGCTGCCTCCTCTGGCATTTAGACAATCCTTCAGGCTGAAATGTCTTCTCTGCCTCCCAATCTCTATGAAGTGCTGTACCTGCTTTAATGTTCACATCAAATACTTCTTTCTCCGTGAAAACTTTACCACGTCTCTCGTTTTACCCTGCTCTTTACTAAGTCTTTTGGTATTTCACCAACATTCAAAACTTTGGCAGTGGTTTTATATCTTCTTTCCATCCCAGTATTTCCCCCCAAACCATGATGTCAGTAGGCATATGATGGCTCACTGAACCATTAGCCTCATATTTCCTTGACCACCTCTATTCTGAAGTCTTTATTTCTATTCTATTTATGTCCTTTACCTCCATTTCAGTCAGCTGTTTATGTCCACAGCCTCATCCAGAATATTGTTACAAATTAGAACAGCTCTACCACCAATCAAATTTCAGTGTTCCACACTCAGACCACAACCCCTTTTCCTTCCGTGTCCTTCCTCCCCAACTCCTTTTTTTTTTTTACCTCATCCTCTTGTTTTCCCCAATAAAGCACCCACCTCTTGTTTTTACATATCTTTCTACCCTTTACCATTTACTTCATTATTTGTTTTTTTGTTGTTGTTGTTTTGTTTTGTTTTGTTTTTTTAATTTGGAGGCCAGGACTTTTAACCATTTTCCTCCCATATTCTTCACTCCATTTTCCTTTTTATTCAAATACATGAAAACTTATTTATTTATTTATTTTTAAAAATTTTAAGTGTTTATTTATGAGAGAGAGAGACAGAGTGAGAGCAGGGGAGAGGCAAAGAGAGAGAGAGAGAGAGAGAGAGAGAGGTAGACACAGAACCTGAAGCAGGCTCCAGGCTCTGAGCTGTCAGCACAGAACCCGACACCGGGTTCAAACCCAGAAACTTCAAGATGATGAACTGAGCTGAAGCCGGAAGGTTAACTGACTGAGCCACCCAGGTGCCCCCAAATATGTAAAAACTTTAAAGAAGTTTTGAAGAAAATGACAAACACTGTGTTTTCAGATTCAGCTGCTCATTACTGCCCTACGACCACCCTGCTCGGTGCCCCCAGTTTTCTCTCCCATTTCACAGCAATGAGTGTCAGACTGAAGTCACGCCACCTTCTCCCTCATACACAGCAGCTCCTTCTTGTCATTGAGGACCCTGCCTCCATATATATCCTTCTCCCTTCAAGCGGAGCACTCAAAATGAGTTTGGAAGGAATGAGTGTAAGCTCATCAAAGTCAGGAACAGGTCTCTGTACGCCTAACTTCCACACTTGATCTTAGCCAAAAGGCCGAGAAGCGATGTACGCCTAACTTCCAGTAAGCACTTAATAAATATTTAGATAAATGGATGAATGAATAGACACTTATTAAGCATGTACTCTTTGCTATTCATTGCACTAGTCCTAGGAGCCAGAAATATAAAAGTAAATGAAACATGATTCAGCTTCTGTAGAAACCTCATAGTCTAATAACACTAAAGCATGTCTCCAACACTGACTGTATTCTGTCTTACATTGTAGTTATTTGTACACACACCTTATCTTTTCTGGAGATTTACAGAGCTGAAATGTGTGTTCTTCTTAGGACTTATACTGGTGCAGGTACAATTACTGTTACATACTTGATAAATGACAGTTAGCTTTGTAAAGCGTTGTCTTGTTTTAGTACAACTAAACCATACAAACAAAAAAAGAATGCATTTATTGTAGGACTTTATAAGGGCATGGACATCAGTGGAAATACAGACAGATTTACAAGCTAACTGTGTAATGTATGATTTTGATGGGTATCATTGTGATATATCAGGATTCTGATATAACAGTTATTATGTCCAAATACATCTAATGGCGAGCTGTGTTTTAAATAGGGCCCCACTGTAATTCTGTATTCCCAGCATGTACCTTTCTGGTTTCATTTGCTTATATATAGCTTTCCTAGGCAGAAACATCGCTGTTTAATTGGATGCTGTGCAGCTATTTATGCAGTAGCTGTACAGCACACTTGAGGGAATCCAAGTTGCTTTCACCTTCACCATCCTTTGAATCAACTAAGCAAAAAAGGGATTACCAAGTCAGACCACTAACATTATATAAATACAGTTCATTTAGTTTGGTTTGGTTTGCTTTAAATTCAGCATCAGGACCTCAGGTTTAGCCATAATAAATGGTACCATTAAGCGTAGCTCTTTATTCCAACGTATTGAGAATTCTGGTTTTGTTTCCTTATTTGCTTTTCCTAGCACAGTCATGTGTTCTATAAACGTGTCTCAAATCTGTCCACTTACCTCCATTTGTGTTGCCAGCCAAGGACATCCGTCTTTCATCTCTCTCCTGGACCCCTGCAGGAGCCCTCCAGCTGTTTTCTGCCTCCTCTCTTGTTGGAGCCTCAGTCTTATCTCTGTGCAGTATATTGGATCTCCACTTTCCTTAAATCCTTAAGTTGCTTTCAGAGGTACTCATTACTATGGCCTCCAAAACCCTGTACAGCTCCATGATTGAGCCTTTGCCCTCCTCCCCAACCTCCCCTCTCCTTCTTCCCTCCATCTCAAAAATTCAGCCACATGGATCTTGACTCAGTTTTCTTTTTTTAAGTTTTTATTTAAATTCCTGTTAGTTAACATGCAGTGTAATATTAGTGTCAGGTGTAACATAACAAACCTTTCTTGCCCTAAGATCATGTCTGGAACAGTCTGTGCATGATTGATTCACTCTTTAGATTTCAGGTTCAGCTTAAATGCCAGCACTTTTCTGGAACTGTCTCTGATCACCCATCCAACATATGCAGGCCCAAAGTCTTCATCTCTTAGAGATGTATGTGGACGTTTTATAGGAAAAATAATAGATATCTTGGAGTTACTTTCAAATAACGCAGCAAAAAGAGAAAGAGAGACAGAAAATGAGGCTGAAAAATATATATATTATTCTGTATTTTATAAAATTAAAAATTTACATAATGCATTGTAAAACTATTCAGCTTATCCTAAAACTTCTGTGGAAGGGTCAGGGCTAAAAAAAAATTTTGAAAAAGAATAAGGAAAAGGGAAGGCATGCTTACCATTACAGATTTCAATACTTCAAATGCTAAAATAGTTAAAACACATAAAATTAGCTCAGACAGACGACACATGGAATAAAAGAGAGCTTAGAAACAGACTCATATTTAATGGCAACTTGGTATGTGACAGAGGAGACTGAGTTGGAAAAGGAGGGACTGTTCTAATAATGACCTTTTAACAACTGGCCAGCCACATTAAAAAAGATAAAATTAGGTCCCTACCTCATACCATACATGAAAATTAATTCCCAGTGAACTAAGTATGTAAATGTAAAAAAAAAAAAACAAATCAGAACTATAAAACTTGAAGAAAAAAATAGGAAAATATCTTTATATCAGATATGATGCAAAAAAGACAAAGCATAAGAAAATACATTTGGGTACATTAAACTTGTTTATATGATCAAATACAGCATCAAGAAAGTGAAAAGATGAGCTGCATACTAGAAAAAATATTTGCAATTAATTAACTGACAAGAAAATAGTATTTGAATATAAAAAGAACTCTTACAAAAATAAAGAACCAATGTAATAAAAAAGTTATAGAATATGAACAGATAATACACAGAGTAAAGGCTGATACAAATATGAACAGATGTTCAACTCTGTTAGTAAGTAGGGAAATTAAAATTGCAAAAAGACACCATTTCACATGTATCATATCATCAGATTGGCAAAATTTTAAATTTTAAAAAATATTTATTTTTGAGACAGAGACAGTGTGAACAGGGGAGGGACAGAGAGAGAGGGAGACACAGAATCTGAAACAGGCTCCAGGCTCTGAGCTGTCAGCACGGAGCCCGATGCAGGGCTCAAACTCACGAACAGTAAGATCATGACCTGAGCCGAAATCAGATGCTTAACCGACTGAAACACCCAGGAGCCCCAGATTGGCAAAATTTTAAAGTCTGACAACATCATGTATTGACAAAACTGTGCTGAAGCAGACCCTCATAATGCCACTGTGTCAGATGACTCAATTACCTAGAAAACCCAGTATTGAAAGTTAAAAGAAAGATTAACTGTGGGCCAGTATAGGATTAGATAACTGTAGTTTGCTCATATGATGATAAAATGGATAACAGATTGAACTGAATAGTCAAGTTTACATGTATGCACTGTTGAGTGAAATACACAAATTGCAAAGCTCTATATGATACACGTATGTAATTAAAACACATCGAACGACACTGTATTTTATTGAAGTAAAAATATACATAGGAAAGGATGATACGTGACATTGTGAAGATACCTGTAGAGATGAAGAGTAGAAGAATGGGTGGTGGGGGCTTACTGTACTTTCTCACTTTGCTTGTATTGTAAAAGTA
This sequence comes from Felis catus, assembly GCF_018350175.1. Lineage (NCBI taxonomy): Eukaryota > Metazoa > Chordata > Mammalia > Carnivora > Felidae > Felis > Felis catus. The sequence continues at coordinate 154,678,671 of NC_058375.1, forward strand.
ACAAGCTGAAGTCAAGATGGTAAAATATTAACATCCATTAAATATGGATAGTAAATACATATTATTTTTGGAAGTTTGAAGTATTTTATAATTTTTAGCAAGTTTTACATGTTTCTCACTTGAGATAAAAGTCCCTGGATTACCCCACTATTCTCTTCCCCTTTATTTTCTTTCTCAGTACCCTTTTTTTTTCTTCAGTATGTATCACAATTTAGATCTATTTTATAGTGGATTTGTATATACTTGTATGTTTTTGTATTTGTTTATATTTGGGAATCTGTTTTGTTTAACATTGTATTCCTGATAGAAAAAGGCAGAATGAGGGCACCTGAGTGGCTCAATTGGTTAAGTGTCCAACTTCAGCTCAGGTCATGATCTCAGGGTTTGTGAGTTTGAACCCCACATCAGGCTCTGTGCCCAGAACTTAGAGCCTGCTTCGGATTTTGTGTCTCCCTCTCTCTCTGCCCCTCCCCATTCATGTTCTGTGTCTCTCTTAAAAATAAATAAACAGTAAAAAAAAAAAAAGGCAGAAGATCCCCTAGCACTTTAAAAACTTCCAGGCCAAATTTGTTCATTAACTAGAACTAAATTTAATCTGTTAATTGAGATTCTTCATCTTGTCCACAATGATCGCCAAGTGATATTGCCAAATATTCTTCTGAAATCCTTTCATACACATTCAGTGCCCAAGTCCTAAAATGTAGGGAGCAGCATCTTCCCCAGATGTTGGGCTCTAGGATGCACAGTGATATTTACAAAAATCACCATTGGAAACTGCTTCTTGTGCTTTTAAAAATTCACTGTAAACTGTTGCAGGATATATAGTACATCCCACAAGACCTTTCTCCCCACTATGGTGTTAAGGTAGAATATTGTCTCTTTAGTTGATCATCGGTGAAGTAGTTGCTTGTGTTTGGGAGCCATTGTGAAAGAGAAATATTTAAGTTTGCTATGATTTCTTTTCCCTAGTACTTCAGTTGAATTTGTGAAAATGGGACTGTATTGCAAATTTCTCCAGTGTGTTTTAAGTGGAAAAGCCACAACCAAGGAACTATAAGATCTTCAGTGTAGTTTTAGTTCTATTACAAGTAACTCTGACTGTGGTTTAACCATTTAACCTGTTTCTTCATTTGGAAAATGTGAGACTAGATTGATATTCAAAGTATGGTAATTTGCATAAATTCCATCCAAATATAACATGCTACTGATAGTCCTCCTTGCTTGAGTTATTTATATTATATTTGAGGATATCTGTGTGTTTTCAGTGTTTATGCTTGTGTGCATTAGAATATATATATATATATATATATATATATATATATACACACATACATGCACACACATATACACAATAGAATATTCCATTTGGTGATTTTAGCTTGTAGTTTCCACATAAGGAAATGAAAGTTGTGAGTTATTTTAATTGGTTTTGTTTGGGGGTGTCTTGATTAAGTAGATAATATACTTAAAGTATAGTGTATTAAAACTACTTGTTGAACAGGCAGATTTTTGATTAATAATAATAGGACTGTTGGTTAAACGTCCAACTCTTGATTTCAGCTTAGGTCATGATTTCACAGTTTGTGAGTTTGAGCCCTGTGTCGGGCTCTGTGCTGACAGTGCAGAGCCTGCTTGGGATTCTCTCTCTCTCTCTCTCTCTCTCTCTCTCTCTCTCTCCCCCCTACCTCCTCCCCCACTTGCATAAGCACGTGCTCATGTGCTCTCTCTCTCTCTCTCTCTCTCAAAATAAATAAATAAAACTTAAAAAACAACAATATAAGACTGAGTGAAAATAAATGATGATATTTAGAGTAAGATGTTGTAAATGTTGATCTATTGACAGAGAAATATTGGAGAAATAAATAGAATATTCATGTACCTAATGATTTTTAAAACTTATTTTCAAAGCTGTACTTAGCTGAAATGTATAAGTGCACACTTTGGAACGTCTCATTACTATAAAAGAATAATGTAACTGAAAATTTCTGAAGAAATTCACAAAAGGATGAAGCATTAGCAGCAATGATTTATCTGGAATATTTTTTAAATGCATAGTCATTTGATATCATGAAATGTTATTTATAACTGAATATCCACATTTGTCTCATTTATGTGCTAATTGTGTTTTAAAAATTGGTGAGGTCAACCTTACTTGTCAAGCATAAGGCAGTATATTTTGAGAGGAATTTCTGTCCTAAAATATCTTCTACCATATGACTGAAAATTTTGTCATTAATGTAATCCCATTGGGATAACTATTAAATCTACATATATGTGGTCTATCTAGTAGTTTAAAATGTAATGTCTGGACTGAAACTGCTTAGATTCTCATCAAAGATTCTCTACTCAGAGGCAGGTAATGTATTATCTCTGATATTTGACTTCCTCATCTATAAATAGCAATAGAAAAAAATACTACCCTATTGTAAACTTGATGGTGACTGAAATAAGTGAATATAGGCAAATTGCTTTATACTGTACTTGATATTTAGTAAATGCCCAAAAGTATTAGCTATGGTGATGATGTTTCCAGTGAGGGACAACACAAATTTTATTAATAATTATTCTGGTAGGGCCGCCTGGCTGGTTCAGTTGGTAGAGCATGTGACTCTTGATCTTGGGGTTGTGAGTTCAAGCCCCCGTTGGGTATAGAGATTACTTAAAAATTTTAAAAAATCATAAAAAAAAATTATTCTGGAAGACTACCTGTAGAGAGAGTAGGTCTCCAGAGGAAAGAGACATATTACAGTTACGTTTTTGATAGAGTGGGAGAGAAGACTGGAAAGATCCAGATTACAGATGCAAATCCAAATATCTTCAGATCCAGTCAAGCCCTAGAACTCTGAGAAAGCAGGCAAGTGTATGACAATAGGGCATGGTGGACCTAGAGTATTCCTTCCTAAAAGGTTTTATATTTAATAATAGTAATAATAATAATAATAAACCTATCTAATCCAGTGAAATTCTTCTTAAAGTTACATTCAGTTTACTACCTGTTTGCTACCCCTCGTCCAGGTAGTGGAACATTATTCAAGTGACATGAGATTTTATCATAGCTGCTGCAGAAGGTAGAATTTTTAGAGTATACTCACCATTCTTGGTAGCATGAGTCTTAAAAAATTGTAAGAATTCAGAATAATAATCATAGCAGTAATAACTGGCATTTATTGAACTTTCTTTACACATTCCGTGCTAGGAATTGCACTTACATTTTATGTGTGTTCTCTTAATTAGCACAACCTATGAAGCATCTGTCACTGATTTTAAGTAGGTACCCAGAATCACAAAGCTAATAAGCTTTTCATCTTTGCATCATTTTGACTCTGAATCCTGTAATTTATACTATTGTTTCCTATAATTAATGTTGAAAACAGCATTATCAATCTTTCTCATTCTTGCATCACTTTTCAGACTTCTGAAAACATCTCCTATCAGTTTGCATCTAATTCAGAAAATACAGTAAAGTCCTCTGCTAATTAATCAAATAGCACATAGATTCCATTTTAAATGAGAGAATCTCAATAAATAGTGCATGGGTTGAGCTCAAAGATAATACGCTATATTTGCTTACTAACTCTTTCCTGCATACGGCTTTTTGCACTGGTATCATAAATCTTTGTATTCAAATGCCTTGGTTGATAGAGCTTTGTCCTCTTAGAATTTTCTGAAGTTGAACCACTTAGTCTTTTTCTGAATGGTATTTTCTTTTCTGAGTGAAGGAGCATGGATGAAGAGGTGCTGACATTGTTATGACTGAGGGGGTAAGACAGGCCTTGTGGCACCTCCCAGCCAGGCCACTTTCCTGCGGGAAGTGCTTTGCAGCTGCAGAGGAGGGGATGTCTTGGCAGCCGCCTCCCCTTTGATTGACCACATCAGGTTTTAAAAACATCTATGGGCTCATTAGCATCAGCCATTTGCAGAGCTCTTCTGTAGACCATCCTAATGGAAACATGTGAGAGCTTTTATGAGTGTACTCCGGGGTAAGATTTATGGGAAATAGTCACAGCAAGTGTTCGATGTCTTTTGGACTTATCCTCCTAAACTCTGGGCACCATCGGAACATCAATAAAGCATGAGTTTTGCGTAAATATTAGGACAGAGAAATAAGTGTTGGCACAGGTATTTCTGGAAAATTTTCTATAACAGTTATCCAGGAGAATTTACTAGAAGAAACGAGTAGTAACTTGAGACTTAAAAGTCAAGTAGAGGGAAGAAAGGAAGGGGGGAGGAAGGGAGAGGGAGAGAAGATAATGTGGTCAATTGGATTGAAGATGTGTACTTATATACTCAGAAAACGGGATTAGGGAGGGGAAAGGGTACTCAACAGAAAGAGGATTGTGGGGGACGAGAGCTGTGCTTGCTGAAGCACACAGCATAGATAGCAAGTACATGGCTGGTAAATAAACATATGCATTATAATACCAATTGTTTCGTTCCAATTAGCATCTCTCAAAGTTTTCAGTTAAGACACCAAATCTGTTGCAAACTCCGAAGAAGGGTGGGTTTCTTTTCAAATGGTAAAAGAAATGTGAGGTTTAAAAAATATTTATTACTACACTTTACCTGCATTAACACATGTAATTGCCACAGCAATCCTAGGAAATGGGTATTATTATTTTTTAATTTTTTAATGTTTATTTTTGAGAGAGGGAGAGAGACACAGCGTGAGTGGGGGAGGAGCAGAGAGAGAGAGAGAGAGAGAGACACTGAATCCAAAGCAGGCTCCAGGCTCCAAGCTGTCAGCACAGAGCCCCATATGGGGCCGAACTCAGAACCTCGAGATTATGACGTGAGCCAAAGTCGGACAACTTTGCCACCCAGGTGCCCCTGAAATAGGTATTACTTTTAATCCTAATTTTACAGATGATAAAATGGGAGTTCAGAGAAGGTTAGTGACTTTTCTAAGATCTTACTGTTAGTAAGGGGTGGAACCAGATTCAGACCATGGCCAGCTTCACTCTGGTGTTGGAACTCTTAAAAACACCTCCTTATGGAAGTCTCAAAGGACCTAGTCGGTGAAAACTTTTAATCTCTGGTATGAAGTTCTTAATTGCTTTTAGAAATTTGCAGTTTAACGCTTGTAGAAACCTATGGGGTGTGGTTTAATTTTCTAAGTATAAAATAAAATCATTCAAATTATTTAATTAAAAAGTCTTTGTGGTACAGCTTTTATGTGTTGCCTAAAAGTAAAAACTTCCATAATTTAACGTGTTTGCTCTTGCCTTTAACTCTTTATTTGTTCTTGCCTTTAACTCTTTTAGATAACAATCACCTCCATATTGTCTAGGAAATATTTGTAAAACCACAAGATGCTTTCCAAATTATTAAATGCTATTTGCATTTCTTAAAAACATTATTTTTGCTGTTATTCTTGGTATTCAATTAGTTCTCCAATTTTTCAAAGTTGTGATTTGTATAGAGTAGCAAAATTAATTATCTTAGAATTTCTGAATGAAAGAACTATGCATATGTAAGGAAGAATAAGAGTACTATATGACCTGCATTCTTTTCTTCAAAGGTTTAAGGATATATACGTGAAAATATCAGTTATAACCATCAAAACAATTTTTTTTAATTCCAAAAAGGTTATTTTACATAATCAAATAGCTTTTTTGCTTTTGTCGGTATGTATGTTGTACTTTGAGTCATTTCCATAAAAATTATATTAACATAAAATTATATTAATTTAATTTTTCAGCCATGGTACGGGTATTTGCACCATGGAAATTGGTGAACACCACACATCAGAATGATCAGTTTATTGTTTTGTAGATTGTGTAGAATAAGAAAGCAATGAGAAAAAATGTTAGTACAAATTAAAATTATGTCATTTTTATAGCTTTTGCACTGTACGTAGCATAAAGAGATGAAAACATATTCTTTAAAAAAATTTTTTTAATGTTTATTTATTTTTGAGAGAAAAAAAGAGTGCAAGCAGGGGAGGGGCAGAGAGAAGGGGAGACACAGACTCTAAAGCAGGCTCCAGGCTCTGAGCTGTCAGTACAGAGCCTGACACAGGGCTTGAACTCCTGAACTGTGAGATCATGACCTGAGCTGAAGTTGGACGTTTAACCAACTGAGCCACCCAGGTGTCCCCAAAATATTCTTCTAACAGTCAAAAATTATCTCACCTAGCAAAGAAGTCATTCATGTTATTAATTAATGAATGAATTATTTTAATATGCCTTCAATGCTTTGTTTTCCTTTCACTCATTTACTTAAATGAAAATGTCAACCAATATTTATATCTAAACTACACATATCTGTCAATTGCCACAAGAGGTTGGTGATGGATACATAAATTAAGCAAAAATCAATTGACATTTGATTCCATGAAAACCAAAATATTAAATAGAATTATAATAAAGAATATTTATATTTTATTATTATTTGTAAATCATGAGCTATGCATTCTTTATGTAAGTAAAATTTATAATAAATATATGCATTTTGTGGGGAGCCAGTTGATTTACCGGAATACCACTGGGTTCACTTTGATCATATGTGAACTCATGAGAATTTTTGTGTTTTTAAATTTTTCTGCACCTTTATTCTTTTGAATACCCTAGGTATATAATTTTGGTGTTTTTTAACTGATAAAATGATATTTTGTCAACTTCTATAAATATTAACTCATTAAAAATTCTTAAAACTATAAGAATTTGGGAGAAAAAATAATTAGATTCTATTCATTACAGTGAAATGAAAAAAAGAATTTGGGTGATAGTTCATAGATATTTTGCATTTAAGTATTTTTTTTTAATTCCAACTTCTCTTTTATGTTTCTGTTTCCAGTCCTCTTTTGCTATAAGCATTTGTCTGATTTGTGGTCAGTTAGCTCAGTTAATTAGAATTTGAATGTTAATATCAAGCTTAATCCCAGACTGACCACTGGATCAGCTTCATTCTCTTCCACTGTGGAGGTTAAACCCTAATTAAGATCAGATAGCTACAATGTCTATTCTTCAATACTATAGAAACTGGCTAGAGGAGGGGCTCCTGGGTGGCGCAGTCGGTTGGGCGTCCGACTTCAGCCAGGTCACGATCTCGCGGTCCGGGAGTTTGAGCCCCGCGTCAGGCTCTGGGCTGATGGCTCAGAGCCTGGAGCCTGTTTCCGATTCTGTGTCTCCCTCTCTCTCTGCCCCTCCCCCGTTCATGCTCTGTCTCTCTCTGTCCCAAAAATAAATAAACGTTGAAAAAAAAAAAAAAAGAAACTGGCTAGAGGATAAATAAGTAGATGAAAATGTATCACAGTAACAGAAAAAAAAACAGTACAAAATGTGTGGTGCTCCATGATCTTTGTATACAGACCACAGTCACAAAGGATATACCAACAAATATATTCCATCTATGACTTTTCAACACAGATGTGACTGGTCTTTTTGCTGTGCTGTCTTCCAGCAGTTGCTTGAAAAACTATGAGGGTCTTTTATTCTTGCTTGGAAATTGAAGTGTATTTTTTTTAATATTAAATTTATTGTCAAATTGGTTTCCATACAATACCCAGTGCTCATCCCAACAGGTTGTAGTGTCTTATTTTATTAACATAGCTTTCATTGTCATGACCATTAGCTAACATTAACTAACACCCAAATGGTTCTGTCATTAATTGGACTCTATGAAATTCACAAAGTTAGGCACCTTTGCTATTGAGAAACAATAGCAGCAGGAAGACAGTATGAACCAAAACCAAATAAATTGCCATTTACACCGAGTGTACCATTTTTATAATGGTGTACCTGAAATATTTGATATCCATTCACATCTTTCCCCTGTCCATACAGAGCAAATTATATATGTGGAAGGATTATGGAATGCCAGAAATAACAGCCATCACAGGGATGTGAAATCCTCTGAGGTTAATTATAAAGGGGAAACAAATTTTGAGTTGGGCCTAAAGAATGATGTGGTAATGTATTACAAATTGGAAAAAGAAGTGTATAGCAAGATTATCCTTATGAATATTGTTATTTATATGGTGTGAGGTTGGGAGGCTATTCAAAAGTGCTATTACATGTTAGGAATGCATCTCTTGTCATTTAGACCCACTTTTCCCTTTCTTTCTTTTGGGATCGTTAACATTAGGGCGTTACAGTCACAAAGCTATCAATCACACCCAAGGTAGCAAGAGTGACTTTGTTTTTAATAGAAGGTGTATGGGGTCCCGGTAGTATTCTGTGTATCTGAATTATAGAAGAACTACAATAAAGTCAAGAAAAATAACAATAAAAAAAACTAAAGCCAAATCTCTTCTAATTTATAATTTTACCTGAGATTGTTCCTAGGAGAACACAGAGTAGGTGAGAGATTTATTAGGAAAATCCCCTCTTTGATCTCCTAATTTTCTATTTATTGAGTTGTGAAATTAAAAATCCCATGACATCTTTTTCTTCTTATCTAAACTTCTTTTGACTCAAATTGTAATCTGAAGATTACCAGTATGGGATCACATTCACTCTTTTTTACTAACACAGTAATTTCATTACATTAGTAGTGACCCTAGCTAGCTAACAGTGCTTCTTGGTGAGTTGGGTTGTTGGTGGCCTCTTGTGATCCCCCACCCATATGGTACCTCAGAGCCGCTAGGAAAATCAAGAAAGCATCAGAAATATCAAGAGAACATACTAGAGAGAGAGAGAGAGGACACGTTATCTTTTTAAATCAGTTATGAAGTTCTGCACTTGCAATGCGCAAAGCATTATCAAAAAGAAAAGAGTTGGAGGCTCAGAAATTCTTGCCTTATAGCCTAGATTTTATTTGTTGGCTTGTCCTACTATAGGTAATTTTGACCTAGGGTATTTCCCCACTAGCTCAATCTGATAAAGACACTGAATTGTTATACAACCACCTAAGTTAGGAGGATTCCAAAGATAAAGAGTTTACAGAGTTCTTTTAAACTTAATAGGGAAATCACTCATTTAATTATTAATTAGGCTAAACTTACTACTCTGGTTGGATGAAGAGCCTATAAGAGTAAGGATTGAAAATCAAAGAAAATTCTCAAATGAAAGGCATATATCTGAAGGGGGCACCCAAAGGAAATCCAAACTTTTTTTCCTCTCCTATTTCTAGAAATTTTATACAGTTGACCCTTGAACAATATGAAGGTTAAGGGTGTTGACCCCTTGTCAGTCAAAACTCACATGTAACTGTTGACTCCCCCAAAACTTAATTACTGATAGCTTACTGTTGACTGAAAGCTTTACTGATAACATATAGTTGATTAACATGTATTTTCTGTTATATATATTATATTTGGTATTATTACAACAAAATAGAGAAAATAAGTTATTAAAACCATAAAAGAAAATATATTTAAAGTACTGTATTTATTTTTAAAAAATCAATGTGTAAGTGGACCTGTGCAGTTCCACTGTTGTTTAAGGGTCAACTGTAAATCACATAAGCAAAAATATTTTACTGCAAAAAATTTTTAAAAGTCAAAGGCACCTTTATGGTTAAAAATTACTAATAATATGGTTTTCTATAAATGTTACAGGATAAAGCATTTAAACAATTTATATTTGTACAGTTTTTCTTTTTGATCAATTTGATCCAGACAGAGTTTATGCCTATATAAACCTTCTAAAACTTATCTAAGGTATCTGATCTTTTTTTTAAAAAAAGAAAAAAATGAAACATCTGTGAAGTGAATAAATATTTTTAATTTTCTAATTTTTTTTGGAAATCTATGCAGATGCTATTACATACAGTTAAATAAAACATTCAGTTACCATAATTACAAGTCCAAAGTGGCTTTTCTTTTCATGTATTTCTCTATTAAAAGATAATGGGGCAGTTGTGATTTTGATAGTAAAAGGGAGCCTCAGTCTTGAAAAAATTGAAAAACCACTGCTCTAGATATTAAAGTATGATTTATTCAGAAGTAAGGATATGTCCAATGGAGTTCATAAAGTAGACCATTCAACACTTACTAGTATTTCATAGATGTCTCTGTCACTTCCTATAAAATTACTTTGTTCAGATTAACATTACATAGATGTTTATTTTAAGAATCATCTAGGTTAATAAAGCAGAAAAGCTTTTAAATATTACCATAGAATTTGTGAAAAATTGTAAGCATGCCCTTGATAAATTGCAACTGATTTTCCTTCGTATTCTGTAATATAAGCCCATCGTGAGTAGTGTGAGTATTGAAATCCCATAATTGCAGTGGCTGAAATCTCACATTTGGTTTTTATAAGGTGCATCCTCACTCAGCGGATGCTTCCATATTTTCATGGAAGGAACCTACCTGAAGGATATTGCAGGGGCTCCTGGGGGCTCAGTCGGTTAAGTATCCGGCTCTTGATTTTGGCTCAGGTCATGATCTCACGGTTCATTAGGTTGAGCCCCATGTCAGGCTCTGCACTGACAGCACGGAGCCTGCTTGGGATTCTCTCTCTCCTTCCCTCTCTAACCACCCCACTCACATTCTCTCTCTCTCAAAATAAATAAATAAACATTTTTTTTTTTAAATGAAGGATATTACATTTTAATTCCTTTCTACAACTTAAATGTCAATACTGCCTATGGATTGAAAGGCCTCAAATTTTGTTTACCATACCCCATGTTTGTGTATGTGAGATAGGATTATATATGATAATGAACACATATTATTTATTATGATTAATATACTTAATATAATAAAATATTGTGTGTATATATATATATATATATATATATATATATATGCTCTTCTTCAAATTTACACTTAGAATGGCCACCACATAGTCACCTCGCTTTTCTTAACCTTATTTTAATTTCTTTCCTCATTGTAAAAGAACATAAAGGTAGGGTCACATTATGATACATCTTAGGCTGGAAATCAGAAGCCAAAGTAAAGAAATCCTAGTTCTTGGTAAGCGGTCTTGGGTCACTATAGTCCTCCTGGGTGTTAGGCCGAGTCTTGTCCGACCACAGGTGTTCTTGGCAGCTTCTACTGCAGGCGTCCTACCAAAATACTATTTTTTGTGTCCTGCTTGCCTCCCTCAGTCCTGTTTTTGAAATACCCTTGATGCCAACTCCGGCTTTCTTGTCTGGCTTTTCATCTCACTGTCCTCCCAGCAGCCACAATTCTTCTGCCGGTATCCTTCCATTTTATGAGAATGGAAGACACAAAGGGACAAAACATGGCCTGGCCCTTAAGGAACTCCTAGTTTCACTGATGGGAAAGGAAGTGCAAACAGTTTTCAGTAGAGCATAAAATGAGTCGGTGGAAATAAGGACAAGCAGCACTGAAGCAGAGTGTTACTGTTTAAAAGGGATATGGACCAAGAAGGTGTTACAGATGAGGGCATGTTTGACCTTTTTGTCTCATTTAATTACAAATCATATTATTTCTGTATGAATGTGAATTCAGTACAAGTTCTCATCATTGTCCCTCTCTGTCTTTTCTTGTTGAAAACAAATCATGGGGTGTGGGGTAGCGATGAACCATAGGGATTCTACCCTCAAAACCAAAAGCGCTACTTTTAGCTACTGTACAAACTGTATGTTAGCCAATCTGACAATAAATTATATTTTAAAAAAAAGAAAAAAAAATCAATGTATCTTAAACAGTCTCTCTATATTTGCTCTACTTACCTGTGTGTGTACATACACACACACCTCACACACATTGTCTTGCTTCCCCTATTTTGGCCCCATCTATTCTTTGCTTTCCCACTTGATATTCTGACTTCCCACTTGATATTTCTATTTATGTGTGATATTGAATGTGTCTACAGATGAGAGTGTTTATTTTGTCCATCGGAACCTTTGGCTTTACTACTTAGAGAATTTTCTTCAGATCATTGAACATGTTCCCCTACTCTTACAAATCCTAAAAGGAAGGCAGAACTTCCCTCTTTGTGCTGGTGTTTTATTCTCTTTTGAAATGTGCCCCCTTTTTTTTTTAATTTAAATTCAAGTTGTTTAACATATAGTATAGTATTAGTTTCAGGAGTAGAATTTAGTGATTCATCACTCACATATAACACACCCAGTGCTCATCCCAAAAGTGCCCTCCTTAATGCCCATCACCCATTTAGCCCATCCCCCCCATCCACTTCCCCTCTAGCAACCCTCAGTTTGTCCTCTGTATTTAAGAGGCTCTTATGGTTTACCCCTCTTTCTGTTTTTATCTTATTTTATTTTTCCTTCCTTTCCCCTATGTTCATCTGGTTTTGTTTCTTTCTTTCCTTTCTAGTAAACATCCTACTATATTTCTGCCGCATTTTCCACCTTAAAAAAATGACTTACGAAGTTACTGTGGCACTCAGAAAAGAGAATGTCTGTAATTGAATTTTAAAAGTTCTTCCTTGCAAATGAATACTTTAAATTCTAGCAGCCCATTTCCCTCCTTTTACGTGTGTATTTCTTCCACCATGTTACTGTCCAGCAAATCCTCCTTAATTCTTATTTGGCTTTAAAGATCTCTAGAGGGATTAGTTCTGGGTCTGTACTTTTTTTTGTAAGAGTCAAAATATGTACTTAAAAAAATAATATATTAAAGAGAGACCTATATTTAAATAGCTTTTTCTTTGGTATCTATGTATTATTTGTTTGGCTGATGTAACAAAATTATAGTCATTTTAGCTACATTGTAGAATATAGCTTGTGCTCAAGCTTATTATGTCCCTTAAACAAAATGGAAGTTTATTTCTCTCAAAACATAAGGGTCTAATCATAGACAGCCTACTGCCATATGGCAGCTCCCTGTTTGGGGGCACTCAGGTTACTTCTATTGATTTACCATACTTAATGCACAGTTTCCATCTTGTGTTTAAGGTTGCTATTTGGTCACCTGCTACCATGTTCATTTTCCTGCCGGTGAGGAGAGGGTAAGGAAAAAGCTGGGGGAAAAAACACATCCTTTAGAACAAGACCCAGAAGTTACTCATGGATATGGGTCACAATCTAGTCACTTCATGACCCCACTTATGTGCCAGGGAAGCTGGGTGACTAGCTTAAAATGGGGTGACTAAAGAAGAAGTCAAGATATTAGAGAAAGACCTACCAGTGCCAGGGTATACTCAGACATTCTACTTTCTTCTCCAGCTCAGACCTCCTGTCTTTAAATCCATTGGTGTTCCACCTCCCTGAAGACCCCCATGCCTTTTGATATAATCAGGCCCTTTACTACCTTTACACTTATTGGTGCTTTGATGTGTTTGTACTGCAGAGACTTCAGCCCTCAGGTATTTTGAGGGTATGCAGTCACTCATGGGCTCTTTCCCTCCCTCCTGAATTCCCACTTCTGACGCTTGGATTCCACTTCTGGATGGCTGTTGTCTTAAGTTTTTTGTCCCCTGCCATTACTTTTTCTGATGCCCTCCTCTTCCCTTTTAGAGCACTCTCAAGTGGGGTGACTCGTGTGTCTCCTTCTCTCCACAAAAGCAGCTGACTCCTTGCCTGGCTTCTTCTGGCTCATCTTGCCCCAGTGGCTCAGGAAGTCTGTCAGCTTCATTTTTCTCTGGACTTTCCTCTTGCTGCCCCAGCCTGTACATACAGTAACAACAGAGTCCCAGCTACCCTGTCCTGTTAGTCCTGCTCACTTACTTTGTGTCTTCTTTCATCGTGGATCCTAACGAAGATTCAGGAAAACCATCCTGGAATTTTTGTGGGGGAAAGAAGGACTGTAGTCCTTAATTTACATAATTTTAATAAAAGACTTTTTAATAGAGGAATCTTAATTTTATTTCAACTTTTTCATGTATATTCGGAAGCTAAAGGGTAAAATAATCTCTATCAAAACACAGGCCCAGGTTTGGATTCTGAATAGGTACGCCCTACCCTGGTGCCATGGGGCCTCCTGGGGGAAGGAACAAAGGCCTCAGTGCCTGCTGTATAGAATCACCACAGAGGGCTTCCATTAGGCTGGCCCTTTTTTCTTACTAAAACCTTCTCCAAAGTCAGTCTTTTTTTTTTTTTCCTTTGATGTGAGCTTACAATTTCCTCACTTTCAGGGATTTAAATTACTACACATGTTCTGTGGGTTCATCCACTTTTTTCTCCTTGAATTTTTTCCTTTGAGGTGAAACACACAAAATCAACATTTTGACAGTGTACAATTCAATATATATATTTCAAAGAATATTTTTTTTAATTAGGCTTGATTTTCTTCATTTACCATGAAGGATCACGAAATGTGTTTGATGACTATTTTTTTTTAATAAAAAATGTATACATTTGAAGTATATAATGATGACTAAGTCAAGCTAATTAACATTCATCTCCACGTTGTTATCGTTTGTGTGGGGTTGGGTGAGAGCACCTGAAATCTACTCTCTTAGTAAATTTCCAGTTTATGATACAGTGTTATTGACTAGAATCATCATGCTGTCCATTAGCTCTCTGGACTTACTCATCCTACCTAAGTACAACTTTGTAAGTGTTCCTCCATTTAGAGGTACCATGGTATCTACAGAGTCTCTTGCTGGCCAACTACTCTCATCCATTGTTAAACTGGCACCTCTTAAATTTCTGCCTAGATGTCCTTTCTCTTCACAAAAGCTGCCTAGGTTTTCTTCTCTTAACTAAGAAGCCTTCTGTTCATCCTACAGCCCCGAGGAAAGCCAAATATACTGTAGAAAGCCAAAGTTCTCACCTTTCCTTCCCCTGCCTCTCCATATTTCCTCCTTTTCCCTAACACCTCATTCCTTTATTTATTCTGTCCACTCCAGTGGTCTCACCTACCATTCACTAGGATTCTCTTAGGTGCCAGATGTTATACTTGTTAATCTCCACAACCCGGTGGGGGAAATATTCTCATTTTACAAAGAGGAAACAGGCAGAGAGCAGTTATGAAGTCTCAAGAAGGTGGGAAAACAAATAGTGGCTAAGCCAGGATCGAAATCCCATTGTGACTGTGAAGCCAACACTATGTTACACTGCCCTTCAGACACATTTGTCTGTTGTTTTTTTTTAGTTTTCTTTTTTTTCAAGGAGAGAGAGAGAGAGAGAGAGAGAGCATGAGTGGGGGAGGAGCAGAGAGAGAGGGAGACAGAATCTGAAGCAGGCTCCAGGCTCTGAGCTGTCAGCACAGAGCCCGACACGGGGCTGGAAGTCACAAACTGTGAGATCATGACCTGAGCCAAAGCTGGACGTTCCACGGGCTGAGCCACCCAGGCGTCCCACATTTGTCTGTTTTTAGAGAGATCGTGCAGAATAATTAAAACAATGTGACAGTCCAAAAGATCCGATTTCAAATCCTGACCCCATCATTTTGGTTGTATCCTAGGCAAATCACGAAACTTCTGAGTTCGTTTTCTCACCTGTAAAATGGGATCAGTGATCCATTCTTTCGTTCAATAAATATTTACTGAGCACCTCTTTCGTGCCAGCTACTGTTCTAGGCATTTAGAGTATGGCAGTGAATAAGACCAATGCTACTCTGTTCTCAAAGAACCAATGTGTTAGTAGAGAGACATAATAAGTATATGTATCACATAGTTGTAAGTTCTCTAAAGAAAAATAAGACAAGGAAAGAAAGGATAAGTAAAGGCTTCTCCAAGAAGGTGAAACTTGAACAGAAATGCAAAGTAAGGGGGTAGCCACATGGACATCTGGGATAAGAATATTCTAGGCAAAAGGAAAAGTGCAAAATCCTAAAGGCTGAATTTAATAGTAACTGACTCAAAAGCTTGTAACAATTAAGTGACTCCTCACAGTACATAGATTGGTATATTTCAGGCACATGAATGTCTTCTTTCTCCCTTCAAAGTTTCAATGTATTACTAACCCTTAATATTTCCTTGTCCAAAGCATATTTGAGAGCTGAACACATTTAAAAACCTATTGTTTTGGGGCTCTTGGGTGGCTCAGTTGGTTAAACATCTCTTGACTTGGCTCAGATCTCACAGTTTGTGAGATCCAGCCCCACATTGGGCTCTATGCTGATATCTCCTAGCCTGCTTGAGGTTCTCTCTCCCTCTTTCTGTGCCCCTACCTGCTTGTTCGCTCTCTTTCTCTCTCTCTCTCTCAAAACAAATAAATAAAACATTAAAAAAAAACCCTACTGTTTTGCCTCATTGCTATGACATGCAGGGTCTTTTACCACCCTTCAAACAAGTTAGCCCAAGGTGCCTGCTGCTGCCACTTATGTTCTGGCAACTTCCATCCTGCTGCTGTCTCTTCTTTATACCCAGTGGCCACGTGGCTTCACCAGAGTGTGCACCATTCTCTCCCACGGGTAAATTTACTTATAATAGTCTCCAACCAAAGAACACCCCCACTCCACACCCTCAATTCCATCCCGTTTCCCACCAATGCAATGAACAGATTCTTTTTTCCTTCTGTAGTTGCACTTCCTTCACCATCATGCAGCCTTGTCACTGGCCTCCTTCGTCCTTGTGAGATACATGTGGTTTTTTTTGTGGCTTTATGCTTTCATGCACTTTAGAGGAGGTTATTTCTTTAGGGCTTCCTTTGAACTCCTTCACCTCCTATCTCACTCTTCTCTTTTAGCTCCTGCTGGTTACCCTAGCTCTTCTGTTAATCAGTCTTCTTCGGGCCCAATATTCGATGGCACTGAGATCTTGTGGGAACCATTTAACTGGGTTTGATGTCCCCCCTTGATATTCTCCCTCTACTCCAGGCCTGAAAAGACCTTCACCTCTGATGCAAGCCCACCAATCTCCTCTCTTCAGCAGGTGCAATAATTTTCCTTGCATTTTCTTGATTTCCCCATTGTGTATATTGAGCTAGTTTGTTTTTCTTCCCATCACCTGAAATCCTTTGCCATTTCTCCTGCAAACCCTTTTGCACTAGCTGCTTTTCCCAGTATAGCCACAAGTAGTGTTCTTGAGTTCTGTTCTCTTTCATTCTGGCCTCTTGAAGAAGGCATAGCCTAGCTTTATTGAGAAGTGATTTGTGGCAGTCTCTTTGAAATAGCTTTCTCTGCCTCCTTTTTTTAAAAAATATTTTTCTAATGTTAGTTTATTTTTGAGAGAGAGAGAGAGAGAAAGAGAGAGTTAGTGGGGGAGGGGCAGAGAGAGGGGTAGACACAGAATCCTATGCAGGCTGCAGGCTCCAGGCTCCAGGCTCTGAGCTGTCAGCACAGAACCCGACACGGGGCTCAAACTTACGAGCCATGAGATCATGACCTGAGCCAAAGTTGGCCGCTTAACTGATTGAACAACCCAGGTGCCCCTCTCTGCCTCCTTTAAAAATGAATGCACTGATATTCTCTTTGAAACCCCTCTTCTCCCTTCACATTGCAGTGATTATTGGAACCACACACAAACTTTGTTTTTGGTGCCCTCCTTTATTAGTTATAACTACTTTCCACCTAAAAGGAAACTTTCCAGGGGTGCCTGGGTGGCTCAGTCGGTTGAGCATCCAACTTCGGCTCAGATCATGATCCCACTGTCTGCCAAGTTCAAACCCCACATCAGGCTCTGTGCTGACAGCTCGGAGCCTAGAGCCTGTTTCAGATTCTTTCTCTCTCTCTGCCCTTCCCCCACTCGTGCTCTGTCTCTCTATCTCTCTCTCTCTGTGTCAAAAATAAATAAACATTAAAAAATTTTTTCCTGTAAGTAACACTTTCTTCCTCTTGTCATATGACCTTCCTTAGTTTTCACAAATATTGACCCTCCCATGAGTAAATGCGATTGAATACAGTATCTTTATTTGATCCTCACCACCCAGGGACATGGTCAGGGAATGATACTTGTTCCTCCTTAGATGCAAAACTACGATCTGAGAGGCTGTGAAATTCCACCCCCTCCCCATCAAGTACACAGCCAATAAACAGCTGCTACTTGGACCCCATCTTCTGTAGACCTGTCTCCACTGCCCTATTACACATGCCCCAGCAAATTGCACTAGAACCTGATGCCTTACAATGCTTGCTTGCTAAAGCCAACTGAGTTACAGATCCTCTTGGAGCCATTGTTGAATTCCTAAATAATTCTCCTAAAGAGAATGGGTAGTTTTTAACCTCTGCCTATTCAATGGAATTGCTTCAAAATTTCCCGCAACTCTATTCTGGTATCATTTATTAGTAAGCCCTACCCTGGATCTCCTGGCGATTAACTCCCATTCTTGGGTAGTAGACTCGCATTACCAATCAGTCCAGGGGGCTATGCTCTAGATATGTCCCCACTCCCAACCACAAACATACTCTTCTTTCAGACCTCCTTTATTCTTGAGACACCATTATATGCCCTTCACCCGCTACTCTACTTCTCTTGTCCTCTTGGCTTAGCAGTGTGCCACCACTTTTCAATGTCTTTCTGTACTTACTATCTCCTGGTTCATGCATCTCATTCACACACATTAAGAAAGCTCTCATGATTTTCTCTTCAAAAAGCTATGAATTCCGGAGTGCACATGTGATCTCCTCATCTCTGTGAAGCGGCCAAAGCACCATAGGTATGTGACTTGTCCAAGGTCGTTGGGTGGCCTGTCAAGTCAGGAGAGAGGCTAGAATCAGATGCAGAGTGTCATGTTCTCCCTTTGGCATTCCTCATGAAATATTCAACCAAGTGACAAATGAAGATATCTCTGGATGTGTTTGTTTCAGATTAGTGAACAGTAAACTCCAGAACCATCAAATTACGGTTTGTGAAAACCTAAAGCAGCACCCCAGCATTAGTTGTATTCTACCACCCTCTTTTATCCCCCTTTAAAAGTTTTCATCTTTATTTATCTTCATTTTGCATTCTACCTTTCATTGATTTCCTCTTTTATCCCTGGATGCCCTGCCTGCAGCATTCAGCAAACCATTCCTTCTCTCAGATCTAGAGGACCCCAAGCTGATTTCCTGTGGTTCAGTTCTCAACCACTTAAAAGAAAGGTTGCAGCGTTTGCTTTTGTAGTCAGGTGAATTTGATTGTTTAAAACAAGCTCGCTTTCAAAGAATCTCAACAGACTCTACAAAAGCTTAATCATCGTTTCTGTATGTAGACTAAAATAAGACCTAGGGCACACCACCCAAGGGTGCCTATTCTTTGATATTTGAAGAAATAAAAAAAACTCCTTTTTGTCTCCTTTTCTGCCTGAAAAATTAAATTCTACTATTCTTAGTGAACAATGCATTAATCCTAAAAGCATGCATATATATTTTGAATTGGTCTTTTCATTTTCTAAGACACCATTTATAATTGTGATTCTTATTTCTTCTACACCTAAACCTGACTTCCTTCCTCCAACTGTTTATTCACCCTCCTTTATTGCCTTTCCCACCTTCTCCTTAATCATTTTGAAATCCACCATATTTTTTCCTGTCTGTTACCCCATCCCAACCCCCCAACCTCCACAGGGCATTAACTCTAGTGAGTGGTGGATACATTTTAGGTACCCATGAGAGCCTATCCTGGAACTTTACTCCTCCCAGCTGGACACCAATAACTCTCCAGCCTGGATCTCCAGGGTCTCTTATTGCATCTTCTTCTTTCCCAGATAACAGATGACAGACACAATAGACACTTAATATTTACTCTGTACGTGAATATATCTCTCACTCATCGTGAACCTTAACACCATTTGAGGAAATACTGACCTTGTATAGCTATCCATCATGGGGATTTTATCAGAAATCTTTTTTATTTCTTTTTATTTCTCATATCATAAAATTGCTTATATTCAACATGTTCAAAGTCAGCCCTTCAGTTCTTCAGAGCTGGTGGAGCAAAGACCTTACTGCATGCATTCACTCAACAAACATTTATTAAAAGCCTACCCAGGGATATACAGAGATATATGAATGCCCCAGGGAGGCTAATTATTTGTTCAACATTTTCTTATTAGGGCCAGGGTTTTCAATTATTTGTGTACCTTTTTCATTATGTTCAAAATGAAAGATTTATTACCTGCACTAAACATTATGTAACATTATAACTTAATTGTAATTGCCTTGCTATTGCAATTTTCTGAACCAGATAACTTCTGAGGAGGCACATAAGAGGGTTTTAAATTTAAATGATAAAATAAATCACACGTTCCTGGTAAACAGCAGTTATGCCATGCATCTTGCACTTTCAGAATTTCAGTTTCCAGTGACTGCGACTTGAGGCACCTGACTCAGGCTGGGGGCAGTATCTGTGCAGGAACGTGATTCTGCCTGCTGTGCAAGGAGCGGCTGGTGCCCGTGCCATGTGTATCCTCAACAGAGATTAGTGATGCCAGTGAAGTCTTTTTATGTTCTCACTCGCGGGAGCTGTTAACTTTGGTGGGAACAAGACCAATTTATAAGTTGCTAGCATTCTGTGGAAATCCACTTTTACTGGCACATATCTTTTATTTATTCCAGTGATATTTCTGTAACCCATGATGGATGGCCCCTCTAGAAGCCCTTTGCCACTGCCCAGCTATCCTGCCCTTAATGTATTAGGGATATGAAAGAAAAGCAAGAGGGACTCCATGCCCCAAAAGACCTCAGTCTAGCAGAAGAGGAAACAGATGAAGTACACAAATCAGTTATTAGACAACCAGAGTATGTCATTGTGTTTAAGTGATATTTTTAGAGAAGTGAACTGTTTCATAAATTAGAGTTCAGTAAGACTACAATCCTTGCAAACCAAACCCATCCTGTCCTCATGCTTTATAAGTAAAGTTGTATTAGAATACAACTATGCTCATTCATGTACATATTGCATATTGTCTCTGGCTGGGCTTGCACTATAATGGCAGAGTTGAATAGTTACAAGAGACTGAAGGGCCCACAAAACCAAAATGTTTACTATCTGGCTCTTTACAGAATAAGTTTGTTGACACCTGCAATAAAATGTGTATGAACCTGTTTCAAAAGGATGAGTTCAACTACTATTGGCATTTAAAGTGTTGACCCAAGGGGCACCTGGGTGGCTCAGTCGGTTAAGTGTTTGACTTCAGTTCAGGTCATGATCTCTTGGTTCATGAGTTCAAGCCCCACATTGGGCTCTCAGCTGACAGCTCAGAGCCTGGAGCCTGCTTTGGATTCTGTGTCTCCCTCTCTCTCTCTCTGCCTCTCCCCAATTCACGCTCTCTCTCTCAAAAATAAATAAATAGGGGCGCCTGGGTGGCGCAGTCGGTTAAGCGTCCGACTTCAGCCAGGTCACAATCTCGCGGTCCGTGAGTTCGAGCCCCGCGTCAGGCTCTGGGCTGATGGCTCAGAGCCTGGAGCCTGTTTCCGATTCTGTGTCTCCCTCTCTCTCTGCCCCTCCCCCGTTCATGCTCTGTCTCTCTCTGTCCCAAAAATAAATAAACGTTAAAAAAAAATTTTTTTTTTAAATAAATATTTAAAATTTTTTTTTTAATTTAAAGCATTCACTCAAGACTTGTTTGTAGTATTTTCACAATTCCTGTGCTAAGTAGCCAGGCCCAGAAACAAAATGAAATATGACCATCATTGCACTAATGGTAATAGAAAACCATAAAACATTTAATGAGTGCTTAGAATACAGCGTAGGTATTCTGAATTTAGTGAAGAAATGTTCTTTTTTTATTTTCTTATCAATGTCACAAATCTGTCACCCTTTTAAGAAAAAAAAGTAAAATAAATCAAATGTTCTCTCTCCCTTCATGAACAGTCTATCCCTACATTAGGACTTTAGAGCCTTACATCTACATTTTAAAAATCTATATCAGAGGCACCTGAGTGTCTTGGTTGGTTGAGCATCTGACTTTGGCTCCTCAGGTCATGATCTCATGGTTCGTGAGTTTAAGCCCTGCATTGGGCTGTTGTCAGTGCAGAGCCCGCTTGGGATTCTCTATCCCCCCACCCCTCTCTGCCTCTCTCTCTCTCTTTCTCTCTCTCTCTCTCTCAAAAATAAATAAAACATTTAAAAATAAAAATAATAAAACTCAAGAAATCTAAATCATTTTTTAAGTTTATTTATTTATTTTGTGTGAGAGAGAAAGAGAACGAAGGAACGGCAGAAAGAGAAGGAAAGAGAGAATCCCATGCAGGTTCCACAGTGCAGAGACTGAAGCAGGGCTTGAACTCACAAACCATGAGATCATGACCTGAGCCAAAATCAAGAGCTGGACACTTAACTGAGCCTCGCAGGCACCCCTAAATCATTTATAGTTTAATAAATTCTTCATCAGAATATCTCATTTTGATTCATAAAGAAAAGCCTTGGATTAAATGAATATTTTTTCATGGAATATTTCCAACACATATAATTAGGACACACCCCATGATTCACCCACATCTTTATTTTGCTACTGTTTTTATCAGAACTTTGCATTCTCAGGATTGATTGAACAACAACGAAGCTAAGTGACTTACCAGCTGTCAATTTCCACTTCCTATCTGCAAAATCCTTTATCTCATTTGTAGGGCTGCACCAAGAATAAATGAGATAAAACTTGAAAAATGCTTTGCACTGTGGTAGACATGTGAAAAATGTTAGTGTCCTTCCCTTTTTTGATATATTTTGTAATATTTGAACATTTTTCTGTCATATTTAATGTTAATGTTCCTATCACCTTAAACTTAGGAAAAGGGCCACCTGAGTGAGCCAGATGCTGATTACTGTGGTTCAGCTTGTTTAATGTCTCTTAAAGCATTCATCCCAGTCAGTTAACCATCAAGTGACTTAAACCTAGGGATGCCCTACTCCAGAGGACCGATAATGCAATAGTATCCTTCAATGGAAGGCAGCCAGGACTGTCCTTTATTGTTTCCTTCTGTCATTTAAATCACCTGTAACTGTTGGAATAGGAGTACTAACATCCTGGAGCCAGCAGATTCTGAGACTCTGTCTTTAAGAGAGAATGCAATGGCCTATCATAAAGCCTCAATTTCTGCCATCAATAATATTTTGATCTTACTATTTTTCTAGGATTTCTTATGAATCTGCATGGGAAATATTCAGTATTTTTAATTAAAAAAAAAAAAGAAAGAAAGAAAGCAATCCCTTCTGAGATTTGTAGCTCTCTCAGTCTTGCTTTATTCAACATTCACATGCCTTTGTTTTCCACATAATCACTTCAATCCCCTAGCTCACAAGCTTTCCAAGCCTCCCCACTGAATACAGAATAAAATACCAGTCTCCTGGTAACAAGACTTAAATTTAAAACCAGACTGGCCTGTTCACCTATTTTCTCTTGAATACCCGGTCTTGTGTTTTACTCCTTTGTTCATTTCCTCAGTGCTGAGAATAATGCCTGACACATAGTAGGTACTCAGTAAATATCTGTTCATTTAACTAGTAACCGAAGTATAAACAGACCCTCTTCAGCAAACCACCCACCAAAGATAACAGTAGTAAGACTGACAAAGACCTCATCCCAGCAAAGCGTATATATTGATAGTCAAGATGGATAGTTGACAGATACATAATATCAAACAAGGATATGGACTGACAAAAAAATTAAAAGAAGGAAAGGAAATGAATGAGTGGAAGGAATGGAGGAAAGGTTGGGTAGATGGCTCTCCTCCCCAGGGAAGTTAAAGAAGACCTCTGTGAGTAAAGACATAGATTTCATGAGGAAGTATGCTAGGTCTTGTGCTAGGTGCTGAGAACATAAAGGCTAGTGGAGCATACTCCTAGCTCACAACAGGAGCATGCTACCTGTTAGGTGACAATGATTGCATTCTAGGGTGTGGAAAGGTAACACAACCTGTGGACAAAAGCCATTCTAACACCTTTTATGGTTGCCTTGCTGTGCTTCTGTGTTCCTTATGGTAATCTCATCCAGAGCTGTGTCTTGTTCATCTTGGTTTGCCCCGAGTGCTTACAGTCCCCATGTGTGCTAGGCCCAGCAGGCTTTTGAATTCAGCCCCTGCATCCTGAAGAGAGCTGTCCAGGCACTTAAGCTGGAGCTGTGGGAGGAGCCGCCTGGAGGTACTGTCTCCGGGTTCTCAGCAGAGCGAGCTGACTGCTCTCCCCCTGTGAATTACTATACACACCCAGAAGCCGTGTGGCAGCACATGGGATCAGTGAGAGCTGCCAGAGCAGTGCGGCCAGGCGGGGCCCCTGGGGCGCCTGTGAAGTCATCCTCTTCTTTTCTGTTTGAAAGTCTTACTGTGATCATAGTGGAGAGGAGTGGGCAGAACTGGAGAAACTCATTCTTTTCTCTCCATGAATATCAAAAACGTACCCCAACGCCACACGGGACATCTTGGTTGACAAAAGCTTGCCTCTGTTTTCCTCCCAGGAAAAGAGGGAATTTTTAAGTGGAAACTTTAAATTCCAGAGTGTTCAGAAACTCGCTCTCAGAGGCACATTTGAGACTTTGCTCTCTGGGATAATTGGCTGCTTTAATAAGGGAGTTGGTGTTTGGTGAGGCAAAAAGAGAGAGAGCAAGTGAGAAAGGGCAAGTGAGTAATTTGTGCTCAGGTAAGAACACGGCATCATAGACTGTTCGTACACACAGGACAAATACCTATTTTAAATACCTAATCTTATTTGTATGTAATTTACACATGAGACAATATTGTCTTGTTTACACACAGTATCTTACCTAACTGTAAGACTAGTCTGCGCGGGTCTAGATTTTATGTTAGATGATGTAATCATCTAGGTGTTGTGGTCATGGCCCAGTGCAGCTAACCAGGATCGCAGACCAGAATTAACGTGATTCTGTAGAATCCTTCCTCCACCTCCCTGACACTGCTCTTCCTCACTCCATATCCATTCTGTTTTCCCTCCCAAATTGCTACCCTGAGAGCTACAAGTCACCTACTTCCATTAGGCAAAGCAGTTTCTCCCCCTGCAGCTTCTGCTCCCAAACTCACATAGCCAAACACAACATGGCAAATAGCAGACTTAAGGGTAAAATAAAAAAAAACTTGTGTTTTGTTTTATTCTGTTTTCTGAATCTATGTAAGCATATGATATTGTTTTAATAGAATTGCTGTTAACACGGAGAGAAACAATATCTTCTGTTGGGTCAGGTGAACTTACTTGTTCTTATCAGCTGTGGCCAGTGACAAGCTCATATGTAAGCTGATTGACAATTTATGCAGAAGCCACCTAGGAATTGCTTGGGTTATAGGCACTTAATAGATATTTATTCAGTGAATGGCTAAATATGAATGCATACATGCATAATTGGATGCATAAATTGGAAGTGTAAAGGTGAGGAACTCTTTGAAAAAGTAAATAACATAGGAAGGTAATCTGTGTGTTTTTAGAGATCTGTGTATGAGGAAAATTATTCTAATTCATTTGATAAGACACGTGTCTTAAGATGCTTTCCCAGTAATGTTGATGTTTTTGTGTTATTCAAATAAGTCTCTCCCATTAAGTTTTCATAACTAATAGCACTGATGTGCAAGACAGGCAGGTGACCGCTATCATCATGTATAACCTTGGCTTCACTAGAACCAAGTTAGCAAATCAACCAGATATACTTATCATAAATGGATATATCCCTGTAAGACATAAATATGTGATATCTGTATATGTAAATCACATGCATATTTAAATTCTAGGAAACTTAGACTCTGTGGCTATTTTCCCACCCATTCTCAAATTCCATCATGCTAATACTGCTACACTTTTACTAGTTTTTTAAAAAGTAGGACATTAAGCATTAGCTGACTCATTAGCCTAAAATGCTTTTGGCTTTTATCAGTGCTGGAGCAGAGCACACAGAGATATCGGTGGATAGGGACTGAGAGCAGTCACTGGGCAGTAGGGTTGACCCCCATGTAAGACAACTGGCAATCCTATTCACAATACCACAGGTATTATGGCATATTCAGTTCTGATCTAGGCAAATTTTCTGTTTGTTTTTTAATCGTTAGAGAAAATGTCTGATAGGGTGGAAAGAAGTATGATGACAGAGAGTATTGCTGGATCAAAGAACTAGGCAGGTCACAAAGCTATGATTTTAGGATGATTTGATAAAGCTATAGCAGGAACTCATAAGATAGCTTGGAATTAAAGAACAAGACCAAGTGTTGAGTAGGAGGAAAGAGGTAAAAGAGACTAGGGCTCTTGGCTCTTGCCCTCTTCAAACTGTCTGGGTCTTTATATACACATTTGGCAGAAATGCCACTATCCGATCAATGTGAGTATGCCTTGAGAAAAAGAACAGACTAATTAGTATACCTGGTATGGTAATGGTAATGGAGATGGAGCTATTAATGTATTTCCAGGCTCGTTCTCATTGGCTCAGAATTACTACTTACAGTTGGTCATGATGCGACAGGCAAGGAATGACACACAATCGTTCATAACCATTATAGAGTGGTTTAGGCTCCTGAACACATTTATGGAATTCTGTATATCAGGACTTGTACCTATGTTTAATGAAATTTTGAAAATGGGGGGCGCCTGGGTGGCGCAGTCGGTTAAGCGTCCGACTTCAGCCAGGTCACGATCTCGCGGTCCGTGAGTTCGAGCCCCGCGTCGGGCTCTGGGCTGATGGCTCAGAGCCTGGAGCCTGTTTCCGATTCTGTGTCTCCCTCTCTCTCTGCCCCTCCCCCGTTCATGCTCTGTCTCTCTCTGTCCCAAAAAATAAATAAAAACATTGAAGAAAAAAAAAAAAAAGAAAATGGAAAACATATGGTCATAAGTGCTAGGGTATAAGATGAGTCATTTTTACTATTACCACTTCATGGATGTATTAAACAATTTCATTGTCTTATGTTCAGAAAGCTATAGAAGTGTTTCTCAAAATACAAAATGGAAAAAAAAATTATCTGCTCTTTGTCATGTTAATTTTATAAAAGTTGGAAAATTAAAAACGATATAAAGAAAGAGATTTATACACTTTGCAGTGTATAGCACTGCAAAGGAAACAATCAACAAAACTAAAAGGCAACTGATGGAAAATTAAAAACGATATAAAGAAAGAGATTTATACACTTTGCAGTGTATAGCACTGCAAAGGAAACAATCAACAAAACTAAAAGGCAACTGATGGAATGGGAAAAGATATTTGCAAATGGTATATTGGACAAAGGGCTAGTATCCAAAATCTATAAAGAACTCACCAAACTCCACACCCGAAAAACAAATAATCCAGTGAAGAAATGGGCAGAAAATATGAATAGACACTTCTCTAAAGAAGACATCCAGATGGCCAACAGGCACATGAAAAGATGCTCAATGTCACTCATCATCAGGGAAATACAAATCAAAACCACACTCAGATATCACCTCACGCCGGTCAGAGTGGCCAAAATGAACAAATCAGGAGACTATAGATGCTGGAGAGGATGTGGAGAAACGGGAACCCTCTTGCACTGTTGGTGGGAATGCAAACTGGTGCAGCCACTCCGGAAAACAGTGTGGAGGTCCCTCAAAAAATTAAAAATAGATCTACCCTATGACCCAGCAATAGCACTGCTAAGAATTTACCCAAGGGATACAGGAGTGCTGATGCATAGGGGCACTTGTACCCCAATGTTTATAGCAGCACTTTCAACAATAGCCAAATTATGGAAAGAGCCTAAATGTCCATCAACTGATGAATGGATAAAGAAATTGTGGTTTATATACACAATGGAATACTACTTGACAATGAGAAAGAATGAAATCTGGCCTTTTGTAGCAATGTGGATGGAACTGGAGAGTGTATGCTAAGTGAAATAAGTCGTACAGAGAAAGACAGATACCATATGTTTTCACTCTTATGTGGATCTTGAGAAACTTAACAGAAGACCATGGGGGAGGGGAAGGAAAAACAAAAAAAGAGAGGGAGGGAACCAAACCATAAGAGACTCTTAAAAACTGAGAGCAAGCTGAGGGTTGATGGGGGGTGGGAGGGAGAGGAGGGTGGGTGATGGGCATTGAGGAGGGCACCTGTTGGGATGAGCACTGGGTGTTGTATGGAAACCAATTTGACAATAAATTTCGCATTAAGAAAATAAAAATAAAAATAATGTATAATCCTATCACTCTGAAACAACCAGTATTGCATTTTGGTATACTGCCCTAATATTTCCTTTGTGTATTATATAGTGGCTACATATTGTTCAGCATTTTTTTCTAATCTATTTTTTTACTAGACACGATAGCAAGCATCGTCTAGTATTGTTAAAAAATATCTGCAAAATCTTATTACTTTTATTGGCTATAAAAATATGTCTTCATGTAGATAGAGCCTCATCTTACTCAACCATTTCTACAATGTCAGGCATTTAGATGGTTTTCAGGTTGTCATTATTATTATAACTTAATGATGGACATGCTTGGATATATATAATTTTCTAAAGCACTGATTATATCCTTTTTTTTTTAAATGTTTTATTTATTTTTGAGAGAGAGAGAGCATGAGCAGGGGAAGGGCAGTGAGAGAGAGAGAGAGAGACACAGAATCTGAAACAGGCTCCAGGCTCCAAGCTATCAGCACAGAGCCCGACATGGGGCTTGAACCCACAAGTGGTGAGATCATGACCTGAGCCGAAGTCTGCCGCCTAACCAACTGAGCCACCCAGGCGCCCCAGCACTAATTATATCCTCTTTTTTTTTAAAGGTTCCAGTATTTTCCCCCAATCTTCTTTTTTTTAATGTATATTTATTTTTGAGAGAGAGCATGAGTGAGCGAGGAGGGACAGAGAAAGAGGAGGACAGAGGATCCCAAGCAGGCTCTGCACTGATAGCAGTGAGCCTGATGTGGGGCTTGAACCCACAAACCCTGAGATCATGACCTGAGCTGATATCAGACACTTAACTGACTGAGCCACCCAGGCACTCCAGTACTGATTATATACTTAAGGCTTGTTCCTAGATTCAGAATTATTTGTATTCAAAAAAGATGAAGATTTTCTAAGGTTCTTAGCATATATTGAGAAATTGCTTTCTGAAAATGTTGTATAGTGGTATAAAAAAGTACCCATCTCTTTGTACTATTACCACAATTTAACATGATTATAATTTTGTATTATTTACTAATTAGATGGGAGAAACTTGAATGTTATTGTTTTTATTTTTATTTTTTGATTATTAGTGCAGCTGAGCACTTTACATTTTTTAAGCACTTGGATATCATTTTATGTCACCTTTCTGTTTATTGACTTGACTCATCAATCAATCGTTAGAAAAATGGCTTATGAGGAGAGAAAAAGTACATACAGCTGATTCTTACTATTCATGGTACTTATGTTCTGTAAGTTTGCAGTGAACACAAAATTACTAAATACTGAACCACTGCTCCTAGGAGGAATATAGGGTCAGGTTTCTGGGAGCTTCTGGTCATAATGTTTTCACCCACTGATCAATACATACCTTGTTTAGTGTAGTTCTTTCTTGAAGGCACCTTATTTAATATATATTGCTGATTGATTAGCGTTATTATACTCATGCCAAAAGTGCTGTGACTCATGCTTGAACAAAGCTTATCTAACATAACACATCTGTTTTCTCAGTAAGACACATCACAACCTTCCCACACTTGAGAACACTAAGCAGCACATCAGTACTACACTTTGGGTCCATTTTAAAACAGCAAAATGACCAATAAAAGCCCAAAGGTACAAATAATGTGACAGTAAACATACTGCATAAAGGATGCTTTTTATGCCAGGAGAGCTAAAACAAGAAGGCAGGTAGTCACTTTGTTTGGCCTCAGCTGGGAATGTGAGGCTAAATTTTTCACTGTTCTGGGCATGTCCGTGAATGACCAGGAAAGTGCTGCGAATATTGATCTGGGGGTTATTTAACAAATCAGTTTTAGCAGGTAGGCAAATGTACAAATATGGAGTCCATGAACAGTGAGGATTGCCTGTATCTTTAGATCTTAGTAGTCTGGCCACAAGTAAATGGTGACAAACATGGGGTGAATAAAGAAATGAATGAATGTACTGATAAATATAAATCAATTCATTGTAAAGGGAACAAGTAAAAGGAAGTGTCCTTTAAATCCTATAATTTTGAAATAAGTCAGGAATTGCTATACCCACAGCAAGGAAAGTGCAAAACGGAGACCGGGAAAGTCAACATGCTGACGACTGAGGAGAAATAGCCCACGGGGAAATGGAAAGGGCAGGAACATGAAAGCAGGTGAAGGCAGACAGAGACGAATGTGAGTCTCACCAGCTTGTGACCTTGGTGAGAACCACTCCCAGCCTCCATTTTCTTCTCCACAAAATCAATATTAGCATATCCTCCTCAGGCTAACTGTCTCTTAGGGGTACATGTTATCCCTTATTCACGGTTATAACCCTAGGATTTTCAAAAAGTCCCTATATGTGTATGTCAATTATCTATCAGATATATATGTTGGATACTCAATACCCAAAATGTACCAAAAATGAATGCAAGGACACCCCCCAAAATAGTTGTTAAAGTCCAGAATGTTGTACATTTATTTATTTATTAAAAAAATTTTTTTAATGTTTTTATTTATTTTTGAGACAGAGAGAGACAGAGCATGAGCAGGGGAGGGACAGAGAGAGAGGGAGACACAGAATCCAAAGCTCTGAGCTGTCAGCACAGAGTCTGACACGGGGCTCGAACTCACGGAGTGTGAGATCATGACCTGAGCCAAAGTCGGATGCTTAACCAACTGAGCCACCCAGGCGCCCCAGAATGTTTTACATTTAAAGTACAGAATAAAACATTTTTATTGTAAAGCCTCTTATTGTAAAGCCTTTCATGTGGGACTAGTCTCTGCCAATAAATAGTTTACACATATTGATCGTTCTGTTTCAGACACTCTACTGCTTTATATAAATGATTTATGTGAATTCAAATTATGTGAATGATTTATTGATTTCTTTATTTTTAATTAACACTTATAGAGTACTATGCACCAAGCATTGTTTAACACTTTATAAATATTAATTTATAATTCTTGTAACAACACTGTGTAGTAGGTATTATTACTAAAACCATTTAAAAAAATTTTTTAACGTTTATTTATTTTTGAGACAGAGAGAGACAGAGCATGAACGGGGGAGGGGCAGAGAGAGAAGGAGACACAGAACCGGAAGCAGGCTCCAGGCTCCGAGCCATCAGCCCAGAGCCCGACGAGGGGCTCGAACTCACAGTCCGTGAGATCATGACCTGAGCTGAAGTCGGACGCTTAACCGACTGAGCCACCCAGGCGCCCCCTAAAACCATTTTATAACATGAGGCATAGAAAGAGTAAATAACTTGTCCAAGGTCACACAACAAGTAAATGGCAGACCCAGGTTTAAACTAAATGCTTTGGCAGCAAAGTTCATGTTTATAAACTCAACTTCTTCACAATAGTCCTAGGAGATTCCAGACAAGGAGACAGGGGTTAAGCAACTGACCTAAAGTGGCAGTGAACCTACTGGTGTGTCTGATTCCAAAGCCTGTGTCTTTAGGATTTATGGCTCCAGGTCACTAGCACTCTGGTAATAAAACGACAGACGCTCACAATGGTTTACTGCTTATGCTGCTTCCAACTGCTTCTAAGGCATGGGCGACTTGCTTTCTCTTTTCCTGTTCTCTTAACAATGCAGCTAGATTTTCATTGCTATAATTCTAGATTTTTGTCTGGGTTCTGGGAGCAGGTGTTCATGAGATACAAGAAATAAGAGTATTATTAGTCCATTCTAGAACTAAGAAAGGGAGGCAGTATATCGTCAAGATTAACAACTTGAGCTATGTATGGACTGACACCGTCTGCATTCAAATCAGGCTGCTCTGCTACCAGCTGTGGAGTTTTGGGAGCTGACTTCACCTCTCTGGACCTCAGTTTCATTTATAAAGTTGGTACAGTTCTACCCATTCAAACTGTGATTGCATTGATTTGAGGATTCAGTGAATTATTACTTACAAAGGAATGAGAAAAATGTTTGGCACATGACAAACATACAAATAAAATTTCACAGATAGATGCAATACTTTAAA
Source organism: Felis catus (assembly GCF_018350175.1). Lineage (NCBI taxonomy): Eukaryota > Metazoa > Chordata > Mammalia > Carnivora > Felidae > Felis > Felis catus. The sequence continues at coordinate 154,710,362 of NC_058375.1, forward strand.
AGTATCCACATGTGTCTCTTAGTTTCACCTCTTGTGCATTAGTAGTTTTCCAAACTTTTGTGGTCACACAGTTCTATCAGTTCAATTGACGTGTATACCAACATCCTTATTTTATGTATACATTATGAAAATTACATTGCTATAGTAATGAATTTCATGCAGCTTTAAACTAGACCGCAGATTCCCCAAGTCCTCTTTTATCTTTTCCCAGTACCCCTGAGCTGCCCTGGGGCACCCCTGGATTGCTGCACCTCCCCTCCCCAAAGAATTCTTTGTTCAAAGCCACCTACGGCCTCCTCCGGTCTTTCTCAATTCCAGTGACTTACTAAAGAAAAAAGGGTAGCTGTTGAGGAAATTAATTATATCCATTACCATCTGGGAATAATAGTAGTTCCTTAACTCTCCCAAGATTATTCACACACTCAAAAAACATCCTGTGTTATCCTTACTGAATCCTTCATCAAAGGCCGAAGTCTGGGGGCCAAGGCAGGGTCTGACTTCAATTGATTCTGCTTCTCACTTTTTCCAACTCGAAACTCCAGGTGCCCCTTTGGTGAGTGCACTGGTCTCTGGTGGGGTCAGTGATGACTATTTTGCTGGTGTTAGTCACTTAAATATTGGACTCAGAGGCAATGAAGACCGTATGTACGTGAGAACAAGGTCCGAGGAACTGGTTAGTGGAGAATGCTAAGGACCAAGTTTTGGAATTTGAGTTTGCTCCAGATGATAAAACAAATAAATCATTGAGAAGTAATGCCCTGTAAAGGTAGAAGAGGTTGAATCCTGCCTTTATAAAATGCAGTATGCTCATGACTCTGTTCATTTATTTTTCTTCCATCCCAAGAAATACAAACTCTTAAAATGTAGAGGGAGAAGAAACCTCTTTATTTTTTCCTTCTTTATATAGTCCAAACCCAAGATTACATTTGACTTTGGAAAAAAAAATACTTCTTGTAACAAATAGCCCATGTGTCACAAAAGTAGCAAAGAAAAGGACAACATAGATCCTCTGGGACTGCTATGCATCCAGGAGATAGCTAAGAATGTATATATTTCCCTACAAGCCACATAGGTGTGATAGGAACGCTGTAGCTGATACCACTCCTGGAAGCTGCCAGAATCCTTCTAAAGATCTTTGGACTGATTCTCTCCTTTGGCAAGAGGTTTGCAAAGGGAAGTATCTGTGAGCTATGAAGAGATCTAGAGGGAAAATGCTATACTTCATAAGAATCGAAATACCTCATTTACCATTCTTTAGGAAACTCTTTAGTTCATAGACACTTTGCAGGGAAGATTGTTTCTTGATGTGTTATATATATGCTTTCCCATACTAAGTGATAGTTACAATATACATGCCTGTGAAATGATCATCTCACAAGAATTACAGTGTTTAATAAGAGTAGAAGCCTATCAATAAGTCCCACTCATTCATTAAACAGCTTGGTGTTGAATATCTACTGTATGCCAGACCCTATTCCAGGTGTTTGAGATATATGAATAAGCAAAATAAATGCAAATTCTGTTCAGAGACACTCCTCCATAGGATTTTGCATTCCTACTTGTCTTTCTGAGGATGCCAAGAATGCACTGCTCTTTACATGGGCTATTTCTCAATGTTTGTAGGAAGCAACCTTGAGGGGTGGGGTTATGTCTCCTCCTGGGACAAAGAACAAGATTGCTTACTGAATGCTAAAAACCAGTGGGTTCCCAAGCTCAGTAGGCCTTTGGTACAATGCAGACCTACTATGTGTGGCATTTCTGTGATCCTTGTGTATTGCTCCTGGGGACAATTTGGGGGACACAGAACACCAACAGAAACATGATGCTTATGTTGTTTGTTGTGCTGTGAACAGTAAAGTGTATTTCAGACCCAATAGTCTCATGTCTTTTGTCCCCCATCTGTGAAACATCAACAGGATAACTTTTTAGCTTTCGGGTAAAATCAGTCCCACAGGTGAAAAATCTATACCCTCATTCCACTTCTGTTCTAGCGTGCCTGGCTTCAGTTCTGTCTTGCTCTTATATTTCAATAAAATTTTAGAATTCTTCTTGCTTATTTCTGCTCCTTGTCTCAGGAAGCCATCAACTGGGCCTTTTTTAGCTTTTGTATCATCACCACTACCACCAAAAAGAGAAAAATTATCTGTCTTACAAAATGCCAATATATTATAAAATTTCATAGGAATTTAATAAATCTTGAGCAACATGACTTTATTTTTATAGGACAGTCACTGCTCTAAGGCAAAGATGACAATTTAAATACTAAGAGATAGAATCATTTTGTAGATCTGTCACTGATGGACTGCTAAAGGCAGGAATTTCAGTCACATTTTTGCTGGAGGTCAATACTAATTAGTATTTTATCAGCAGGATTTCTCTTTCAAAATCATTTTATAATATTCAGGTAACTCTTCCCCCTACCAGCTACTTGCTTTTTAGAATTGGACTTACAAGCTCATTCTTGATGGATTGTTCAGAAGTTTATTATGATGCCAGGGTTGGTTTGTTAGGTTAGATCTTCTGATATGTAAAATATAGCATATTTCAAATGGCTTCTAATACAAAAGTTATGTGTACCCTCAAGTTATAAGGGCAATGTGTCCTCTTTCCAATACATAAATTTTTTCACTGAAAAGTACCCTGAGAAAATAAAGTGACTAGCAGGAAGGGAGGGAGGGAGGAAGAGAGGGAGGAATATGTATTGACCCTGAAGCTTCAGGGGAAAGCTGTTAAATGTCATCTTACCATTTAAAATTAAGGAAAATATATTTAAGAAATGTAAATATTTACTTAGCCCAGAGTTCAGTTATTCATCCATCTAATTTGTTAAACAAACACTTAAGTCCTAGGTCTAGGTGCCCAGCTGTGTGTTGTGTACTGAGAGTTGCCCAGGGAGTAAGATATGGTCCTTGTATCCTAGATGCTAAGCTGGTAATGGAGTAGAAACCCACACTCATGGTATCAGTACCAAGGCAGGGATGACCTGGAGATGTGTAGGCAGAGCACTCACCTCCTCAACCTCATTCTAGAGGGTCTATGTAAGGCTATCTGGAGTAGACATTTTTATTTTTCTATTAGATACTGGGTAGTAATTCTACGTCAGACATTGTGCAGAATTCATAGTTTTTTAAAAAATGTTAAAACAATAAGGGCAATATTTAAAAAAGCATATTCTCAATCAAAAAATATGTACATTTATAGGGATGCCTGGGTGGCTAAATTGATTAAGTGTCCGACTCTTGGTTTTGGCTCAAGTTGTGATCTCCTGGTTTCGTGGTTTTGAGCCCCGCGTCAGACTCTGCACTGACAGTATAGAGCCTGCTTGGGATTCTCGGTCTCCCTCTGTCTCTGCCCCTCCCCCACTCATGCTGTCTCTGTCTCAAAAAATAAATAAATGAACTTTAAAATTATTTTAAAAGTACATTTATAGAAAAAAAATCATAGTTAAAAGTTTTTTGTGTTTTTTTGTTTTGTTTTGCTTTGTTTTTTGATATTTACCAGCCATCTCAAATCACTCACTGACTTCCAAGAAACAGAAGGCACCTCAGTAACCCCAGCTGCCTCCTCCCACTGCCTTCCCAACCTCATCTTTCATCCCAATTCTAAAGTCCTACATCTCTTTTTTAAACTTAGATTTCTGACATATGGAGCCAGTAATACAGCACTGATGAATTTCTTCCTTTTATGTTTCTCAATGATTTGGATTTCTATTTGAGATAAATATAGTAAAGGCTTTTTAGAGTAACATATTTTTTTTAAATGCTTCCAGATTTTATCCTTCCTGGCAGAGGTCAAAGTTCAGTGTATAATCTTTGATCCAGTGTTGCTCTCCAGAATGACTGGATCTTAGAAAAGTTTTGTTGCTCTTATTTTTGACGGCTTTGTTTTGTTTTTTGTTATTGTTAAGTGATGTTCTGACCTGGATTACCATCATATATTAGGCTTTATAGGACTATATTATTTGACCAGATGAAATACTGTGTGGGAAAGTCACTGAGCAGGTGGAAAGTGCCGTTTAATTCTTCCAACAGGAGAGGCTCATGGTCGTTTTGAAAAAACGTAAAGAGCAGAGAAACAGGTTAGCAGAGCTAAAGAACAGCAAATGTCTCCTCTGTCATTGTGTGAGAATTTTAATCAAATGGCCTGCCTCATGCAGCTTTATTTTGCATTGAGATATTCCATGTCCCCAAAATATTTCTCCGATGGTGGTAATGAATTGCATTGCCCTCTCCGTTGTAAGAGTACGGGTATTCTGCAGAGCCATATGGTTCCCATTTATTTTAATGTGTCTTTGACATCAGGAGAATTGCTGAGACAGCAGAGGAAAGTGCTTACATCTTGGACTGCAGCCAGAACTACGATTATTTACGTGTAGTAACGAGTACCTTTTTTCCCAATAAGAAACAGTTTGGCCTTAAGATGGTATCCATGTTGAGATTTTAATGAAATGGGAGTGTAAATTTATATATTTTGGAAATGACTGTTACTTTAGTAGTAGTGAAATGTGTTTCTTAAGCATGAAGTTTTAGGGTTTAATTGCACGTATGAGAAATTAAGGAAACAAGCTGGGAAGTAGGCAGTCCTTATTTTCTCACTGATAATAAAGGAACATGCTTTTTATTTGGTTTAACGGCATCACCAAGATAGTACCCTGCATATGTAATGTTTACCATCTGTGATTCTTAAGGCTTTTTACAAAGGTAATTATTCCTGGTAATATTCCTATGAGGGAGATAACATAATTCTGAAAATATTAATGGAACTGAGACGCTCATGGATGTAACATGTACAATGGATTTTAGCAATTATTAGAATACATATTTTTAATTGATTACTTTATTTAAAAATTTTTTTCTTAAATATTATTTTCCAGGTCCAGGGACAGGATAATAATGTTTTCTGAAATTCATTAGTAACATAATATGCTTACAATAAAGAAATACTCTTTAAAAAGAAGACAAATAAATACCTGAGTAACAATATATGTTCCACATGCTCCATGTGTGAATGTTAACATTGACTCTGTAGAAGTCTTCAAGATTCCTTGGAAAATTTTAATATTATCTAAAGAAAAGTACATAGGATGAAAAGAGAAAAGAATTAATTTGATGAAAATTCTATAAAAAATAGTTCTTACCTGTAATGTCAGATGACTAAATGAGTTTCTGGACCAGGGGGAAAAATATTCCCAATTTCCAATCTGCTTTGGGCAAAACTGAGCAGAATACAGGGCCTAGATTTAGCAAACACTTTCATATCCCATTGTGTTTCACATATGTTACGCATGGATTTGAATTTATAAATTTTATTTAAGTGATGTACTCCATAACAACAAAGTTGAACCAGAAGAAAAACTGTTTGTCCAACAGAGAATTGAAACAACAAAATTCATGATATGAGTTACTGTAAATTTGAGGGATTAACTTGATGAAAAAGGAAAATTAGAATGAAAATCAGTCTATCACTCAGTGGTATTTTTTTAAATTTAATTTTATTTCTTTTAATTTACATCCAAATTAGCATATAGTGCAGCAATGATTTCAGGAGTAGATTCCTTACTGCCCCTTACCCATTTAGCCCATCCCCCTCCCACAACCCCTCCATTAACCCTGGTTGTTCTCCATATTTATGAGTCTCTTATGCTTTGTCCCCCTCCCTGTTTTTATATTATTTTCGTTTCCCTTCCCTTATGTTCATCTGTTTTGTCTCTTAAAGTCCTCATATGAGTAAAGTCATATGATATTCGTCTTTCTCTGACTGACTAATTTCACTTAGCACAATACCCTCCAGTTCCACCGACGTAGTTGCAAATGGCAAGATTTCATTCTTTTTGATTGTGTGTGTGTGTGTATGTGTGTATACACACATACATACCACATGTATGTATGTGGTATATATACATACCACATATATATACTATATATATGTATATATATGTATATATGTATATATACTATATATATGTATATATACATACCATATATATACATACATACATACCACGTGTATGTATGTGGTATATATACATACCACATCTTCTTTATCCACTCATCCATCGACGGACATTTGGGCTCTTTCCATACTTTGGCTATTGTTGATAGTGCTGCTATAAACAGGGGGGTGCATATGTCCCTTCGAAACAGCACACCTGTGGATATCCCATGGATAAATGCCAAGTAGTGCAATTCCTGGGTCATAGGGTAGTTCTATTTTTCGTTTTTTGAGGAACCTCCATACTGTTTTCCAGAGTGGCTGCACCAGCTTGCATTCCCAATTAAGTGGTATTATTTAATCTCTAGTTTAATCTAAATATGTTCTAATTTGGCAACTCACCATCCCCCATATCAGTCGCGCTTTCTGTTGATGGCTGGGGCACTCTGCAGTCATAGCACATTTGCAGTAGAATGTCAAATTAATGCAAGGGGGGCATTAAGTCAACTATATATTAAGATTATATATAAAAGAGTGGCACCTGGGTGGCTCAGTCGGTTAAGCATCTGACTTCAGCTAGGTCGTGGTCTCCCAGTTTATGGGTTCAAGCCCCACATTGGGCTCTATGCTGACAGGTTGGAGCCTGGAGCCTGCTTCAGATTTTGTGTGTGTCTCTCTCTCTACCCTCCTCTGCTTGTTCTCTCTTTCTCTCTCTCTCAAAAATAAATAGAACATAAAAAAAGATTATATATAAAAGAGAACATGATTTCTTTTTAAAATTTTTGACCCTTCAATTTTTCAATTTCAATTTTATAACTTTAAAATATAGTATTTATTCCTTATATCCAACATGTATTAGAACAAATGATTTCTTCCTTTTTTTTATTCAGCAGAATTAGGGGGAAAGCATAGGGGATATCTTTAATAAAATGGAAATGTGTGCATAAAAAATAGCTAGTTCTGAAAAATGATCACTCTTTGTTAGTTAATCATTTTAATTATCAATGACATCAAAGCTGGGAGGTCAAAGTTTATACCCAGACACAGTTTTCATATGCGGTATCCTAAATTCACATCAGAATCTTGGGTGGTAAATCTTACATTTTTTCTATGCTGAGAATTGCAAATGGATGATTATGCTGTTAAAGCACCTCTGTAATGTCAAAGCCAGCTTGCAGTGTCTCAGCAGCCTGGGTTGTAGCTGTCTGGAGAGGTTCAGGAGAAAGCTTGTCCCCTCTGTGCAGCTCTCTCGTTTGCTTGTGTGGACGTAGCTGACAGACTGAATGGACGACGACGTGACATGCATGTTCATGATCCAAAACAAAGCTTTAGTCATCCAGCCCCAAGGGTCATCTTTTTATATTATTTCTATTTTTGCTGATTTTTTTATTTGTTTAAATGCATATGCAGTATTTGGATAAATCTTGACAGAATACTTAACTTCTTACAGTCTTATATGAGAGGGTTTTTGGTTTTGTTTTGTTTTTGCAAACTGGTGACTTAAACAAAAGGGTGTCATCTTGAATTTTTTAACTTAGAAGCTGCAATTCACAAAGGACATTATTAGTCTCGAGGGCAATGCACTGCGAATATTTCCAACTTAATATTAGAATGGAAAATTTGTGCAGCTAAATGATTAAACTACCTAATCTTGCCTAAGAATTTTAAAGCTTTTCCTTCTCTACAGAAGGACTGAAATCAGAATGATGACTGATTTTTATGTATGTCTATCATATTTTATATGGTGTGGTCTCCTTGTCCCTTTATTAGCACATGGATTGTTTGGTTGGTTTGCGATGGGGAAGAGTGACATTTAGAGCCTAAGGAGAGAGATGTGCTATAATTTGAAAAGCATTTAGAGCTATCATCCACTCTGTAGGGAGCCAGATACAAACTTGGATTTGACATCACAAGCATCACTGTAAGTGGGAGCTATTTTTCCTTGATTTTTGTCTTTGAATGTTATTTCATAGTAAAAGGGCAGTAATAAAACGGGGAGGAAAAAAACCATGATTTGCTGTCTCTTTGGAGAATTCTGATATTTTCTTACATTTCCTGACTCTGTCTCAGTTCTGATTACTTCTTTGGAAATGCAAAGCACTTCAGTTCCAAAATATTGGGTGTATCCCAGTATTGCCTGTCCAGTGTTTGGGAGAGTCTCTCTATTTTGTTTATAACTCTGTGTGTGTGTGTGTGTGTGTGTGTGTGTGTTATATCCTTCAAAACTGAGTATAAAATAACGTACTGAATATACAATAATGTAACACTGATTTGGCCGTAGATAATAGATCACTTTACATCCCATACTCGAGGTAATTTGGATTCTGTTCATGGTTGGAAAGAAAATATCCCCAATTAGTCTTTACTTTCATTTTGCCTCTCATTCACTCATGCCACACGGTATTTCCTTATTATCAATCTTTTGGAGTTTCTCCCACTTGAATGATTTACTACATTACTTGAGCAAAAAATTGAAAGATATGGGGCACCTGGGTGGCTCAGTCAGTTAAGGTCTGACTTCAGCTCAGGTCATGATCTCATGGTTCGTGGGTGCGAGCCCCTTTCAGGCTCTGTGCTGACAGCTCAGAACCTGGATGCTGCTTCAGATTCTGTGTCTCCCCCTCTCTCTGCCCCTCCCCTGCCCACTCTCTGTCTCTCTCTAAAATAAATAAACATTTTAAAAAGTTTTTTTAATGATGAAAGATATGACTAAGGCAAGTATATTCAGAAAACTTGAGGATGTAACTTAAAAGAATAAAAGGGTAGAATTAGAAGAAGGAAGGATTGCTTTTAATAGCAAAACAGGCTTCACTTTCAAAGAAACTACTCCTATATTCCTTGGCTGTTGGATTCATTTTCACTCTTGTGGTTTAGGGTCTGAGACCATGTGGTTGACACCTGATCAAGAAAGGCCAACCTGGACAATCATGTCAAGCTGTAAAGTACAGGAGAATATGATCACAGAACATTTACAGAAGTCACTTGTAAAGGTTAAGGACATATTTTTTGTAATCTTAATAACTTTAACCATTGGAAATTGATTTAATATCTAAGCCATTAGGATAATTTTTTATATAAAATATTTCTGATGAGACCGGATTTTTCTGTTTGTAAGCTAGGTTTCATGACTTCATAACTGATTTGATCTTGATTTGTTCCTCAAGAGGTAAGAAGCAATATGCATACTTTCAGAATCCCTGATTAGTTTGCTGTGTATGTTTCTAAAAACGGGAGTTTTTCTTGCCCAGGACTTACCAGCTAAACAAGTTAATTTCAGTAATCTCATTTTGCTTAGACTAAATTCTCCCCAAATAAATGAAAAATAAACACCATATATAGACTTACAGATCATCTGGTATTTTCCTTCTGGGAATAGTGCATAGGAGAGAGAAGTATATTATTGAATTTAGACCCAAATGGTAGAATTAATATTTTCCACAGACTGGACCACAAACTCTCAACTTCTGTGTACTAAATTTAGTGCCAGAAAATATAATTCTGTTTATTGTTCTCTGCATTTCTGGCTATACCAGGGCTTTGCTGATAGTTGTTGACACTACAAAGAACAAGTGCCTTGTGAGGGTAACTAGTTTGCTGTTCAAACATTAGTTCCACGGGTGCCTGGGTGGCTCAGTCATTTAAGCATCCAACTTCAGCTCAGGTCATGATCTCGCAGTTGGTGAGTTCAGCCCTGTGTCGGGCTCTGTGCTGACAGCTCAGAGCCTGAAGCCTTCATCAGATTTTGTTGTCTCCCTCTTTCTCTGCCCCTCCCCTGCTCATACTCTGTCTCTCTCTGTGTCTCTCTCTGTCTCTCTCTCTCAAAAATAAATAAACATTTTAAAAAATTAACAAAAAACAAACAAACATTAGTTCCAGAGTGGCTGCCCAATAGTGGAATCAGTAGTCTAAGATCTGGTCTTCAATTTTTCAGGCCCAGACACGTGATGATTTCTTGCATGCATAGAAGGCAATCTCAGATGGAATAACACATCTAACCACATTCAGAAATGACTGACTTATAAATCTGAAACAAATTTGATTATTTTCAGCAAGAAATAAAATTAATGAGTCAACTAGATACTCTTGTTGATCTGAAGGTGTATTCCAATTTGTACGAACAGGTTCATTTATAAGTGTGGAAATGAAGCAAATTCAGTTGAATTTTCTTAGAGCTTAATTTGATTCAGTTGTGATACCTTGATATATTGATCAAAACTTATTAGTTTTGGCTTCCATTTTTAATCCACTCTGTTCATGGACTCTTTATATGATTTATGGTACAGATTATTTTATTTTATCTACTTACATTCTCATCCTGGAATTGTGAATTAGGCAATTCTCCAATTCTCTTCTCCATTCATTTCCAAAGCATTACTTTAGGAAAGATAGCTTCTGCAGATAGCTAACATCAGTCACTCTGTGCTGTTTATTCCTTTAGTTTACCAAGATCAATATCATCTCCATTATATGTGATCGTTGTACAGTAACCAGCATACCCTGATGGGAACCATAGTGGTGTTCTCAGGAGCTGGGTCTTGTGCAGCACACAGAGTACTGTTGCATTTACACGCTGAGCTTCAGGGTGGTAACTGTGAATAGGATAAAAGGAAACAAGTTTAAAGACACCAAAAAAATTAGTGTGTATGAAAATAGACTAATTATTTTTCAAAGCAGTAATGAAAGACACCTTCTCCCTTTTTTATTCACTCTTGACCTCACAGTGGTAAAGTGAATTCTGGACTCTGTAGAGACACAAAGTAGAGTTCAGTCATTCTGCAAAGGGCACAAATTACTAGGTAGGCATATGAGGGAGGTTTCAGATTCCCTAAGGCAGATGTGCTGAGTGAATTTGGCCTGTTTGTCCCAGGCTTGAAGAACACACACTCTTTTTTTATGACTTCATTTTGTGATGTTAGTCAAATTGGAGCCTGGAGGCAGGAGATAGCCCATAAAGGCCCATTCTAGTGCTCCAATTCAATCATCAGAAGAGAGACGTGGGTGGCTCCTATATCCAGGAAAGCTACATTTAAAATATCTCCCACGAGGCTGATCTTATAGTATTTCAAAGCCTTTCTTTTAAATATATCCATAGGCGTTTCGATCATTATTTTTACGGTGCTATTTATAATATGCAAATTCTAGAAAAAGGATAAGCACAGGTTTGAATTATAAACCCCCATGGATAGGAACTGACACCAATCCAATCCTAACACACTTTGACAATGTTAGCAAAGCCAAGAGCCCAGGTGAAGGGACTCTACAACCTGCCACTATTGTTATCCTGGAAGCCTTAGAAAATTGTCTTTTTGGAAAAAAGTAATCTGGCTTTTTAGGGAATGGTAGATTCATATCACAATAGATCCATCCAGAAGACTGGAGAATCCTTATAATCTAAAAGTCTAAATAAATGTTAAAAATGAAATTTGTCTAGACTACCATGAATTATATGTTAAAGATTAGTAATAAAATCACCAGAGATGTTTATAATAATTATTTTAAAGAGTTCATTAAAACCTTTTTTTTTTAATCTGTAAATTCATCTCCTTGAAAGATAATGTCTCAGGGCATCATTTAATAATAACAAAAGTGAAAAAGGTTAAAGGCTATCACCCAAAACCAGAGGCTCTTGCCTGCTGTAAGGTGGTGACAGATGAGCCTGTCAGATAGGGTGGCAGATTACTAGGCAGGTTGCTGAATTTTTCTTTCTAGGGTAATCTTTTACATTTTGACAAATTCTTCCCTGTTTTGAGATGATTTAAACATACTGTTATGAAGCAGATCAGAGCTTCTAAATCAAAGTTGAAAATTGTCTCTGCTGGCAGGAGTACAAATATGTGCAGTGAACATGTACATAAATAAATGGGAAAATTGTGTACACGTTTGAAAGTATTTGCTTTCTGGCGGTCTCCTGTGGAGAAGTAGAACAGTAGAGAAGAGGGGGAAGTTGGGAAGATGAAATTCTTGCCCAAATGTCATTATTTCTGTTACTCTATAAACTTCTCAGTCTGTTATTCTGTCTGAGTTTCTCATCACTGGAAATGGAAGTTCCGTGTGGGCAGGAATCACCATGTGGGTTTTTTTCACCAATATATCCAATCATCTGGAAAGTGCCTGGCACGTAGTAGGCCCTTTGTTTATATTTATTGAATAAGTCAATTCGTGAAATGTGATTAATCATAACAGCCTCTCTGCATTTGGTTTGAATGTTTTAAGGGGGGGGAGGGTATGAGGCAAAGGAACTTGAACCCTTTTGGAAGAAGATTCTTAAACAAATGCAAAGTGATATTGTAGTCCCTTTTCTTTCATTGCTTATGCAACCTTCCAATCAAAATCATCTTTGAAAGCAGCAGCAGTTGACATCTACCAGAAGTAGTATGACACCAAGACTCAGCCTTGTTCAACTCCCTGGACCTTGGAATAATAAATTCCAGCTTCGCTTCTCCTTATATGACTTTGGCAATGTTATTAACCCTTTGGTGACTTGGTTTCCTCAAATGGAGACACAGGTAATATCAACCCAAGGAGTTGTAAGGATAAAATGAGATAATTCATGGGAAGCACTCCATAAATGTTAGCTTATATTACTGGTGGCTATCCAAGGATTTTTGCTCAGTGCATTGTTTCTGTCTATTTGTCTACCTGAGCATGCATATTAGTTTCCTAAGGCTGCTGAAACAAAGTTCCGCTAACTCAGTGGCTTAGGACAACAGAAATTTCTTGTCTCACCATTCTGGAGACTAGATTGAAATCAGCATGTTAGCAGAACCATGCTCTCTCTGAAAACTGTAGCTTTCCTTGCATTTCCAGCTTCTGGTAGCCCAAGGCATCTCGGCTTTTGCAGTATACTCCTAATCTTTGTATCCACCTTCACATGGACTTCTCCCTTTGTCTCTTTACATCATCCCTCCATGTATGTGTGTTTAAATTCTCCCTTTTTATATGGATACCAGTTGTACTGCATTGACACTCACCCTAATGACCTTACCTCAACTCGATCACCTGTGTAAAAATCACCTGTGTAACCTGGGGTGTTGAGCGTTAGAACTTCAACATATTGGTAGGGGAGTAGCTGAAATGATCCATAAGAGCATGATTCTATATTTTTCTCCTCAATTCAGTGTACTTTTCTTTCTGCAATGGAGAAATATCATATAATATGGCACCAGATTGGGGAATTGCTGGTTTAAGTTTACCTTTTCCACTAACTACCTACATTGAAAAAAACTCAAATTCTGCAAGTCTGGGTTACTTTATAAAATAGAAAGACGGGGTGAGATGATGTCTAACATGTCTTCTAACTCTAAAAAGTTCATGTTTATAATGTGTGCCTCTCTTTTTCTCAACTATGGTGTATATCTCAAACTTCCATGATGCTTAATGCATCTTGATGTCCCCAACTAATAATAAAGATTCTAATGTATTTCATAGCCATTTTCAATTGTCTCAATGTACACTTATATTAAAATCCTACTGTCTGTAATGCTAGTTAGTAGGGTTCTTATCAGATGAAAACTTTGTTAAATTTAGGTTGTGAAAATGTCTTAATAGTGCCAGTAAACCTTTTTTGTAAGGTTTTTATTGCTTTTTAAAATTTTCTAAAATTCATAGACATTTTTTTGCCAAGTGCCCTCAATATCAAAACAATATCCAAAATATAGGAGTTTGTAGTATGTCTTTTCTGATTATAGTATGATGCAACTCATGTGAAGAACCACAAAATCCAAACTTAAGATGCTAGGGGAAATAAATTAAATTCTGCCACTGACTCACAGACTATTGGCAACTTTCCTGAAAGTTTGCTTAGACTACCATTATAGAGGACTTAAAAGTCTACTCCACTATAGCTGGAGGAAAATTTAAGAAAGGAAATAGAACTCTGTGCCAGCTCTCAGATAGAACATTTTTAGTGTCTCCCAGCCAGAAAGGGTTGACAATAGATTCAATAGCATCAAATGGCATTTTTTAATTCTTCACCTCATCTGAAGACTGCTGCCCTAGGTGTTCACTGAACTGTTTCTTTCTCTTTCAGCTTCCTCCATCCTCAAAAGGGAGAAGCGGCTAAGGACAAAGAATGTGCATTTTAGCTGTGTCACCGTGTACTACTTCACCAGGAGGCAAGGCTTCACGAGCGTGCCCAGTCAAGGGGGTAGCACCCTGGGCATGTCCAGCCGCCATAACAGTGTGCGCCAGTACACTCTTGGTGAATTTGCAAGAGAACAGGAGAGGCTCCACCGGGAGATGTTGAGAGAACACCTCAGGGAGGAAAAACTGAACTCTTTGAAACTAAAGGTAAAAAAAAATCATTAGGAACTCACTTTTTGCAAAACCTTATAACCTTACCTTGATTTGGTTGAATTAACCATTTTCATATTTATATTCATTGACCAAACTGGACATTTTACACAACAGACTGCCTGCTAAGGCTTTTTTTTTTCCTTTTATGCAAAAAACAGTAAAGTGTCTTCACTGCAAACAATGTGGAAAACTTACCTGACATCATTTATTTATTCATTCAGTAAATATTTGTTATTGTGTGCTACTAGGTCATGCACCCTCTACTGGGGTTGGGGCCAAATGGTCTCAAAAATAGATGTGGTCCCTTATCTCCTGGAACTTCCATATTAATAGGAAAGAAAAACATCAATCATGTAAACAGAATAAACTCACAGCTTCATTAAAAGCTATAAAGTAGAGTTGCAAGGGGTTCTGAAAGTAGTAACAGGGAACTGATATGCTCCAGAGGTCAAGGAAGGTTTCTTCAAGGAAGTGACAACTGAACTGAAATCTGAACAGATAACTAAGCCAAAGGGTTGGCAAGAGTGGTCCAGGCAGCAGGAAGAGCCAGAACTGCCTTGTGCCAGAGGAAGTACAGTGAGCACACAAAGGCTAGTGTGGCTGGAGCAGAGACAAAAACAATAGATTATTCATGAAGTAGATTATACATGAAGAAGGCAGGGCAGGGCTTTGTAGATCATGCTAAGGCATTTTTTTTTCTCTTCATACTAAGAACATCAAAAGTCATCCAAGAGTTTTAAGCGTGGGTCAGTGTACAGAGTGGTAGAATAATAAGATCTGGTTTGTGCTGTGATGTGAGTATAGTTTGGGGTTAAGGGTTGCCATGTTGGTAGGGGAACATACAGAGTTAGACCATTTAAGAGGCTATCACAGTAGTTCAGGAGAGATGTTGATAGATTAGCTAGACTGATGGTGGGAAAGATGAAGAGAAATGGATAGAGGGAGAAATTTGGGAAGTAAAATCAACAGTTCCTGATGACAGACTGGATTTGAAAGGAAAAGAGGGGTACAGTCAAGAATGATTCCTAAATTTCTGGCTTACAAAACTGAACAGGTTGTGGGTAATAGTACCTTTCTCTATGACGAGGGTATGGCAAGGAATCCGGGAAGAGGAGCAGGTTGGGGCTGGGATCAGAAGGGAAGAGGTAGATAATGAGATTATTTTGGGACATACTGATTTTTTGAGAGGCTTTTGGGTCATTAAAGAGATGTCAAAGAGGTGTCCAGGCCACATTAGAGATGAAGTGGAGAGAAACATAGTTCAGAAACTGTCTTTCATCAACCAAGACAATCTTTAAATATGTGCTGATCCATCAGCCTATCAATATATAGGAAATGCTCTCTCATCATTATCTAATGACAAAGGAAATCTTTTTTAGGTAATCCAGGATACTTAACATAAAGAGCCTCTTGTTAAATAGCTGAAGACCATAAGCACACCTGTGTTACCTGTACCTTTAGCTTCCAGGCGCAGAGGTGTGCTGTGTGTTTTAAAATACCTCGTTTTTATGTATTCTGCAGTGTGTATATCTGCCTTGTTCCCAATTGTATAAGAAGGCAGTTGTTCAAATTAACCTAGACACAACCCTAGCCTAGAGTATGTCTCTATTTCCTTTGATGGTATTTTTGACAAGTTTCACTGAAAGTCCCTTAGGATCTTTTTTGGTAGCAATCTGCTATTATTGTTGTTTTTCATGATCGCTTTGCATATAGCTTAATTTAATAATAATTCTAGATTTTCTTCTGAAATCCACCCTCTGCCTTTCTAACCTACTGCAAACCAACTCTACACCCTCCTCAAAGAACAAAGTCATTCTCTAAACTCAAACAATACTAATGGCTGCCATTCATTAAGTGATTTTTATTTCCCAGGCATTCTATAAACATCATTTAATTTAATCTTAACAAAGACCCAGCGGGATAGGTAAATTATGAGGCCATGTGTACTGAAGAAAAAGAAGCACAATGATGTTAAACACTGACTCACTCAATAGAAAATCGGTTATATTATCCTGTTACTTCCTATTCTAAAATTAATTGATCACCCCCTCTAGGCATTGGGAAAGACAATCTCTGTACCTATAGGGAGTCATACCTTTCTAGAGTTTGGTACTGTGTGAAGTGGTTTTTAACAGCTGGGAGACTATAATTCTGAGAACCAAAGATTTATTATGGTGAACTTTGAGGCACATTATACATGTGATGAATGTTAGGAAGAGCCACACACCCACAGGAACCTTCCATATAAGGCAGTAATTTATTCTGATATTATAATTTATATTCAGCTGCTTTTATGCTGTTTTCTTTACTAAGCTGAAGAAGAAAAGAAGAAGAAGAAGAAAAAGCATCCCACTATTTACTCATTTTTTAATTTTTTTTTAAGTTTATTTACTTATTTTGAGAGAGAGACAGAGCAAGGGTGGGACCAAGAGAGAGAGTGAGAAAGAAAGAATCCTAAACAGGCTCCACACTGCCAGTGTGGAGCCCAGTGCAGGGCTTGAACCCACAAACCATGAGATCATGACCTGACCCAAAATCAAGAGTCAGGCACTTAACTGACTGAGCACCCAGGCACCCCCATATTTCTTTTTTGTTGTTCTTAGTGTTGGAAGTTGGAGAGGCAGTCATTCGAGTGGGTGTTATGGCAAGCCAAGGTTTGTCATTGGTAAGTGAAAACATGCGGATTTCCCTTTTGGTGAAGATATAAAAAGAAGATATTTGGATGTCATTGCTCCTTTCAGATGAATACCAAGCAAAAAGATAATGGGATTCTAAGGCCATCTCATCGTAACTTCATTGTACTGAAAATATTTAGAAACTCAGAACCATATCACATGAACCTAATAAAAGACCATAGTAATGTGGACTAGTTTGCTAAAAAAATATCTGAGAAGACTGAATGGAGAAACAGTTGTATACTTTTTTTTTTAATTTTTTTTCCCAACGTTTATTTATTTTTGGGACAGAGAGAGACAGAGCATGAATGGGGGAGGGGCAGAGAGAGAGGGAGACACAGAATCAGAAACAGGCTCCAGGCTCTGAGCCATCAGCCCAGAGCCTGACGCGGGGCTCGAACTCATGGACCGCGAGATCGTGACCTGGCTGAAGTCGGACGCTTAACCGACTGCGCCACCTAAGCGCCCCAACAGTTGTATACTTTAATTATAATTCCTCTAGTATATTAAGTTTTATGATTTTTAAAATATCATCAACTATATTTACCTAAGGTTTCGCTATCCCAAATCTAAAATTAGCTATCCAAAAACATTAACTATCCAAAAATTTCACTTTGGTACTTGGAATTTCACTTCTAATGTAACATTTTGTCTTGAAATATTAATACCTCTAAGGTAAGTAACAAAATAAGTGTAGCTAAATTGATTCCATTATTTTGACTGGGGCAGCAGGAAGGTCCCTGGAAAGTAAGGATTGTTAAAGACAAACTTCAACTCTGGCTTTGACTGGAGGTGGTTCTCTGTGAGGAGCAGCAAGCTGGCTATTGAGTGAGGACAGAAAAGGCCCATCTGACAAGATAAACATTTCCCAAGGTCCTCTCCATGGAGACCAGATAAAACACCACAGGAAACTCATTGGACCTGGAACTGGGTAGTATCCCTTTTCCTTATTTGAGAACCAACAGCCTAGAACAGTAATGAGAAGTTCTCCCTCCACTGTGCCTCATGTCTTTACAGGGTGTTTCTCTAGGTTCCAAACAGAGAACCCACTAATGCAATGACACCTCTTCCAATGGGGCCTTAATAGTGAAAGATCAGTAAACAGAAACACTCACTACATACTTCTTGATGTTCTCTTATAATAAATATTTTGGAAGCAGAATAAGAATAGGAATTTAGTTTTTCCTTGTAAAACTGATTCTTATTTAGTAATCCATCTCTTAATCAAATTATAAATTAGACATGTTGGGAAATAATATATGCAATTAGATTTGTAGAACACATCCAATTCTGTTTGGGGGTTCAAGCGTCTTTTTTGGTGGTGGTGGTGGTGGTGCTCAAAACATTGTCAAAAAACCATCAATACACAAAGCTGATTGAATAAAATGGTTGTTCCTAGAAGAAATAACTAGTTTGAGATTTCTGCATTGCAGAGAATAGTCCGTCTTCCCTGTCAAGCCCATTCAAACATGTCATACTCTTCACAGTAATCAAGGCAGTCATGTTAATACTGTACTCTTCCAAATTAAGTGCTTATATTTCATCATCTGCACCACATTGTTGAACAATTACATTAGCCTTTATTCCCATTTCACATGTATCTGTAAAATGCATTAGGCAGCCATTTATGTTTCAAAGAGCCTTGGCATTCCAATTGCCTCTGGGTTATATCTTACTGGATTCTACTACCTTGTTCTAGGAAATTCAATTTAGCTTTCACAGCTTTGACTGGCTTCTCTTTCTCAATGTTTTTCCAACCTTGTTCTTTTTCTCCTTTCTAAGATCAAAGGCCTATCGCCACTCTGGTACCATTTCCAGTTACTTCCAAGGGTTATATACTTTTCTCAATTTTTCAGTCATGTGTTCCTTGAGTAATGCTTGGTTGTATGCTCTCTTTCTTAAAAAAGAAAAAAAAAGTTGCCAGTTGATAACTTCCTTTAATAATCAACCTTTTAAAACTATTTAAATTTTCTTCATCCCAAATCTCATATTTAAGGCTGTGCTTTATTCACTTAGTGACTTACCCGTGCAACATAATTCTCCCCCCTTCACCTCCAGCCTTGTTCCTCATATCCCTTCAATGATTTACTAACCTCTAGGTAAATATCCTACATGCTCTAGAAGATGTAAAGGATTGGGGGGTTGTAAGAAATGGTTGACATAGGCTATTATCTCAAGTCTATAGTTTCTAAATTTTTGGATATGTCTTTAACCACATCCTGGTTCTATAGTTCTCTATTAGATGAGTCAGAGTCTGCTGGCCATGGTGTATTTTAACTCCATTTATCCTTATGGAACTTCACTGTTAGACTCCGTAGAACTTGCTCAAGAGCATACTTAGTGCCAGTGCTTCCAGAATGTATCCTTAAATGGAGCCCTGCTCCAACACCAAATGAAAAACTTTGATACCTGCCAAACACCTGTTGTGTCATGTGCACAACCTATTTTAACAAGTACAGAAAAAATATACCTAATCAAAGTGATGGAGACTGACAGACTGGGCTTCAGCTCTGGGCAAATGCAATACATTAAAGAATATGTTCTTTTAAAATACTGCTGATATTTTAACTTTAATGGAACAATTAAGCATATGTAATCAAATCTTTATATTCTTCTTGTGCAATACACATTGATCCTCTGGTTCAGGAGTAATCAATTTAACAGATTCTCCTTATCAAACTATGGAATGCATCCAGTGGTGTGCTAGAGCTACAAAAGTTGCTCACTGAGGTGTATTGTGCATATATCTTCCCAATAGTAGTTTAAAATCAGCCATGATGAGACTATTTACACCATGGGACTTGACAATCACAACATATTACAACTTTTTTTTTTTCCCCAGAGACATCATTGTTAAATATCTACCAGCACACTGCTGGATTCATTTGGCTTAATAGCCACCACTAGAAGAAGCAATGTTGATCTAAACCAGAAAGGGGGATAATGGAACATATGAAAGTTTATGTGTCTTGTATGTTGATATTATCCTCCTTTCTGGTGATTTTTGTGGTGGTACATAAGCCACAGACACATTGTGAATCCAGGTTGTTGAATTTCTTATAGGCTGAGACAATAATCAAAGCTTCCTGGTTCTTTGAGGGCATAATTAAATTGGTTCCAATTTGCCACCTGCTGTTAGCAACTAATGAGCAGAAGAATTATACTATAGGATTTGACTGAATATCAAAATAACATGAATATTTCTCTTTAGTTTGCCAGAGAATTAGTGACTAGGTTGTCTATCCAACTCATACCACAAAACCAAAAATTCTTTCTATCAAATATATGTCCAGTACAAAGCCACTTACTCCACATCTTTGGTGCCCAGAGCACACTGCTTTTTGAGATAACCAATTCTATTTATCCAGCTATAATTGTTAGAAAGTTCTTCTTTACATTGACCAGTATGCTCCCATCTAATTCTATCTTTTGACCCTAATTCTGCCCTCCAGGCACACAGAATAAATCCTGTCCCTGTTCTCTAAACTCCAAGTGTTTGAAAGCAGTAGTGATGAATATGCAAATGTTTGACAGTAGGCTATGTGGGCTCCTTGTGTTTCAGTTCTATAGGATTAAACATCCTTAGTTCTTTCTACTAATCCTCCTAGGGCATGGATTTCAGACCTTTTATCAGCTCGGTTAAGTTCTCCTGGATATAATGCTGTTTGTTAATGTCTACCTCAAAATATGGTACTTGATCTGGACATTGTACTCCAGATGGGATCTATCTGGTGTATAGGAATATGTTATAATATCCTCTCCCAAGTTGGGGATGCCCTATCCCTGAGAATACACTAAAAGATACAGTAGCTTTTTAGACCTTGATCAATTTGTTTGTTCATATTAAACTGATAGTAAATAAAAGAGCAACAAAAAGCAAGCAGACAAACAAAGCCCAGGTAAATCAATTCAGCTTCATCCTGTAAATCAAAACTTTATACATCTCCAGGGCAAGAATTCTCTTTAGTGCTGAACATGACCTGTGATCAATGAAGTTTGTTCTTTAATGTGAATAAACTTCATCTTGTCACACTCAAATGTGATAAGCCTACCCCTTAGTCTTCATTAAAGATATGACTTAATGGGAATGCAAGCTGGTGCAGCCACTCTGGAAAACAGTATGGAGGTTCCTCAAAAAACTAAAAATAGAACTACCCTACAACCCAGCAATTGCACTACTAGGCATCCAAAGGTGTGCTGTTTCAAAGGGACATATGCACCCCCCTGTGTATAGCAGCACTATCAACAATAGCCAAAGTATGGAAACAGCCCAAATGCCCATCGATGGATGAGTGGATAAAGAAGATGTGGTATATATATACAATGGAGTATTACTCGGCAATCAAAAAGAATGAAATCTTGCCATTTGCAACTATGTGGGTGGAACTGGAGGGTATTGTGCTAAGTGAAATTAGCCAGAGAAAGACGAATATCATACGACTTCACTTGATGAACATAAGGGAAGGGAAACAAAAATAATATAAAAACAAGGAGGGGGACAAAGCGTAAGAGACTCATAAATATGGAGAACAAACTGAGGGTTACGGGAGGAGTTGTGGGAGGCAGCATAGGCTAAATGGGTAAAGGACATTAAGGAATCTACTCCTGAAATCATTGTTTCACTATATGCTAACTAATTTGGATGTAAATTTTAAAAAATAAAATTTAAAAAAAGATATGACTTAAAAATTATATTTAACAAGACAAAGTCCAGTTCAGGGTATTCTCTCAGAGTAGTGATCCTCAAGAGGAAAGGAGGGAGTTTCCCCTTCATGCCACAATGACCTCCACCTGAAACTTGTTGGTATATGTGGCACATCCCTCATTCCCAGCCTCACTGGTGTCCAAAAGAGCTAAGCATCACTGTTATTAGAGACATTTTCAACTTCTCAGATAACTAAAAATTCATGTATCTAACCATTATTAATAAGTTCACCTCTTATTAATGAGTTCACATTTTGTCCTTCCATGTATAAAACATAAAAAAAACTTTGTCCAAGAAACCCAAAACGAGATCAGTGGTTTTCCAGCTGGGTTCTATGGGGTCAGGACTCTGTATCTCACTCCAGCTTTCATCTATTTTATAGCTTCAGATTTTGAATGGAGTTTAATTTGACAAATGGACATTCTCTCGTTAGTGAACCCAAGCGATGACCCTGGTAGTCACTGCACTGCTGTCTTTCTTCAGATGTACAGAAACCATCTGTTTAAATAATCCTTTCTAGAATATTATCTAGAATTAGCTTTTTTTTTTTTAACAATTCACTCCCATTTTGATCATCTTTTGTTTCCTTTCCCCATAGCTCTTCACACATATTAGACTGAGCAACCATAGCTTTAAGCTTTTTCATTTCTCCATAGCATGAATGGCCTGGACCTGGGCATGCTTACATAAAACAGCTGAGTACTATCTCACTGTCTCCTCTTCTTTTATTTTATTTTATTTTATTTTATTTTATTTTATTTTAGAGAGAGGGAGAAAGCATGAGCAGAGGAGAAGGGCAGAGGAAGAGAGAGAATCTTAAGCAGGTCCCATTCTCAGCAGAGAGCCCTATGTGGGGCTCGATCCCACAACCCTGGGATCATGACCTGAGCTGAAAACCAAGATTCAGACACTCAACCAACTGAGCCACCCAGGAGCCCCCCATCTCTTTTTTATATGTTAAATCCTTGCTAACATATCTGATCTCCCTTCTGGTTTGAAGGTTTTCTCCTTGATAGAGACTATGGAATCAGAATAGGAGCTAAATAACTCTTCTTTGTGCCTTTGTATCTACCCTTCCTTTTCATTTGTCTATCATTTCCTCCTCCCTGCTACTTCTGTAACTTGCACATGTATTTTGTTGCCCTTCCCACACTGTATCTTATTTATTGCATGATCATCTCTCCACCAAGCTGGAAGCTCTAGATGGCAGAACTCTCATACATCTGTAAATCCTGACACCTAGTACAATGGCTGGCAGTGTAGCATAATGATTAAGCATTCATTCATTCATTCATTCATTCAAAAATATTTCTTTATCAATTACCGTGGAACTGCAGTTAACAAAGTGCTTGGGGTACAGTGGTGAACAAGACAGACTTGGTCTCAGTTCTCATTGTGTGCACATTGTGATGGGGGAGATACACATGAAACTAATCACCAAAAATAATATATTAATACAAAATTGGGCAGCATACTATGCTGATTAAATTCAGGCCAGAGTTAATGAATTAAAAATCAGCTGAGATAATCAAGACTGATATGTTAGCTGCTTCTGCTGGCATTTCCATTAGAAAGTCTACCAATAAGGGGCAGGGGCTGGTTAGCTCAGTTGGTTAAGCATCTGACTCGGTTTGGGCTCAGGTCATGATCTCACATTTCATGAGTTCAAGCCCTGTGTCAGGCTCCATGCTGGCAGTGTGGAGCCTGCTTGGGATTCTCCCTCTCCCTCTCTCTCTGCCCCTCTCCTGCTTGCTCTGTCTCTCTCAAAATGAATAAATAAACTTGAAAAAAGAAAAGAAAGTCCACCACCACATGCTCACAAAATAGGTACCCAAAAGAAATGCCATAGTTTCAGCTTGTTTCCTGTTTTCTTCTTTTCTGAGCTCTTATTCTCTGTGTCTGAATCATATTTTTCATTGCTGAATGAGCTAAATCTAAGGAAGCTTGTACTGCTCTTTCGTCTGCTATGCCACAGCACTGAGATCGGCTCTTGGAACGTGGCTGCAACCATATCTTTTTTTCCCTTCTGTATAAGATTTCACTATTCCTCGAAGAATGTTTACTCTAAACTGTCTTGAAAGCCTGGCTTTTCCTTTGAGGTCAAATAGACCTGAGTTTGATTCTCAATACAATCACTAATAAGCTAGACTCTGTCAAATTATCTTCTCAAGGCTTCAGCTTTCTCAACTATTAAGAAAAAAATCCTTCATAAAATTGTTGTACAAATTAGGTGAGATAATCTATATAAAGTATGGAGCCCAATGACTGGTTTTCATTATATGGTTGTGTTGGTCATACTCAACATCATTATCATCACTATAATAGGCAGTAATCAGTGTTTATGGAATTGAATTTTTTTTCACCTTATTTCTTTCCACTGTCATTTTTACATGTGTTAATAACTTTGTAATAACTCTTTCTTACTAAAAGTACCTTTTAACTGCTAAAAGGAAGTGTTTTCATTTTTGTGGGGTTTTGTCTTGTTTTTAGCATTTTAGTCAATCCACATTTTCAGTACTATTTCCCTCTCCATATTCAGTTTGCGTTGAACTAGTTTTTTCAGGAACTTAATCCACCCAAAATTTCATCTCACTGGAATTTATGGTGGAATTCATTCACTACATGACATGACAAAAAAAAAGGTAGGGAATTGAATGCTGACTTTCACTTGAGCCCCCCTTTTCCTGTACTTGACCTAAAGCAGTCTGAGAATCATTCTACTGATTCTGACAGTTATGTATCCCATCCTGTATGTGTATTTAGATGGCCAAGGGTTTTACTCTACTGGGCTTTGGAAACTATTTGTTCATATTTATCAGTACAAATCAGACAGCTTTGTAAAATTGATATGTTTAAATTCTGTCTCTTTAAAGAAAGTTATAGTCCTTACAATTGTAGAATTGTAGTCTGGACAAGTTACATGGTGACTCAAGATTTAAGTCTCATTTTAATTATCCTTCTTGGAACAAAGCAAGCAAACACACACTCACACACCCAAGCCCTTGGCCTTGAGATTCTTCTAATATCATACAAAGAAATGCACACAAATGTAGGATAAATCTAAAATAAGGTAAAGATCATTTAATCAAATCATGAGTTAAGGCTTACTTATCACCTCTAAAGTGACAAAGCCAGGAGAATACAGGAGCTATTCTCTAGATGCCTACAGTTTATTTACTTTTTTTCTTTGCTTATGGACCAAGACAGGAAGTGATCCTGTACAAATTCGCTCATCTGGATAATTTGCAGGCCAATAAAAGGACCATGCTCTGTCCCATCTCACACCTTTGAAGCTATTGTTGTTCAATAGTTTCAATGAACAATGCTGTTCAACCAGCATTAACTTATATTTCCATCATATCACATAATTACCATTTCTTTTTCATTATGGGAACATTTCAAATGTACTCTCAGCGACTTTCAAGTGTGTAGCACAGTTTTGTGAGCCATAGTCATCATGCTGTACATTATATCTCCAGAACTTATTCGTTTTTTTTTTTAAGTTTATTTATTCATTTTGAGAGAGAGAGTGAGTGAGCAAGCATGAATGGGGGAGGGACAGAGAGAGAGGAAGAGAGAGAATCCCAAGCAGGCTCTGTGCTGTTCACATGCGCCCAACATGGGGCCCAACCTCACTAACCATGACATCATGCCCTGAGCTGAAATCAAGAGTCAGTCACTTAACTGTTGAGCCACCCTAGTGCCACTGTAATATATGAATTTTAAAGAGCATTTAAACTCAGTAGGTTTGGCCTGGGTTTTAAAGGAGCAAATGAATAAGAGTGCAAGAGGGGCTGGGGAAGCAGAGTATCTCTCAATGAGTACATACCACACCAGAAACTGTGAGGAAGGGGAGAGAAGGCAACTGACTAGGATGAACTTGAGTATTTCCAATCTTCATTAGAAATGGCAGAGATGGGCACCTGGCTGGCTCAGTTGGTTAAGCATCCAAGTTTGGCCCAGGTCATGATCTTACAGTTTGTGAGTTCGAACCCCACATTGGGCTCCGTGCTGACAGCTCAGAACCTGGAGCCTGCTTCTGATTCTGTGTCTCCCTCTCTCTCTGCCCGTCCCCCACTCATACTCTGTCTCTCTTCCTCTCTCTCTCAAAAATAAATAAACATTAAAAATTTTGAAAAGAAATGGCAGAGATGATAGTGGGGAGGTGAGGAGAAAACCTTGCCAGATCACTTCAACATTAAAATGATATTTTGAGGGACGCCTGGGTGGCTCAGTCAGTTAAACGTCCGGCTTTGACTCAGGTCATGATCTCATGGTCCTTGAGTTCGAGCCCCGCGTCCAGCTCTGTGCTGACAGCTCGGAGCCTGGAGCCTGCTTCGGATTCTGTGTCTCCCTCTCTCTCTGCCCCTCCCCTGCTCATACTTTGTCTTTCTCTCTCTTAAAAGTAAATAAACATTAAGAAAAAAATTTTTAATAAAAAAAATGATATTTTGAAATCTGGATTAGGGCCCCTGTGGGTTCCTCAACAAAAGTGAAAACAGTATGTAGCTCTATGTGAAGAGGTTTTAGATTCTTAATTGAATTTTTATCTTGAAATGAAATTCTTTATTGTAGTTTACATATATAGGAATAAGAGACACAGATCATATTTCTAAGAGCACTTCTATTTGGAATAATCATCATCTATAGTTTGATTTTTAAAAATTTTTAGATTCCAACTGGTAATTCATGTTCCCTGAACAGTTTTCATTGATATGTTAGCAGCCATTTATATTTTTAAAAAATCAAACTGTTGATATAAAATGAAAGTGTTTTCATTATTTTTTGATGTTAACCACTTACACAAGGGAGCATAATTTAAGAACACAGAGATTAAATAGGAAGGAAATATTAAATGAGTCACGTTAACCAAGTCCTGGGTGTTCTCCAGGGGCTGTGTAGTCAAATCTTGATAAGTTTCACATAGGCCAAGAATTAGTGAAAACAAATCTAAATGACACAAAGGTGACAAGGTGGGAAAAGTAATGCCTCCTGTTTGTTAATACAGCTTTGCCTAACACAGAAGATTGAGTATGTGCTAGGTAATGACGCATTTGAATCTCCCAGAAAATCAGATCTTCACAGAAGAAAGCTGTTTCTGTTAGCAAATAAGAATTAACAAAAATGATAATAGCAATCAATCAGAGTAGCATCCTAGTACAGGACATTACAGAAACATGGAAACAGCTTAACCAAGACATACATAAAGAAATGCCAACAAAAGAAATGCATTGCAGATCACACTGAGAAACAAAACCCAATAAAGGGGGAGGCCCATCTTTGCAAGAACACAGATTTAAGCTCTGAATTATTCAGAAAAATATAATTAGTGGCTTTTGAAAATGCAGTTTAGAGGCCCACTGTAATAGACTTTAATACATACTTGCTACTGGGGTGTTTCCTCTTCTTGAGGGCAAAGACCAGTCTTCTACCTGTTTTAGAGTAACTTGTTCTACAAATGTTGTGCAAGACGAGCAGACGTTTTTAATAAATCTTAACTTGATGAATGAGGCATGTCTTGCAATACGAATAGTACGTGACGCTGCACATCACATGACCACACCTGAGCCAATGGTTCTTGAAGTTTGCTTTGTTATCAAGTGCTTTGTATTATAAGCATGTTTCCGGAATGAATTATGCTCACAAACCAATGTTTTATTGTATTCAGAGTTTTCCGGTTTGTGATTTTTGGTCAATAATAAATATTTTTATCTAAACGTTGGACTTTTTCCTATGAAGACAAGAGAATGATGTCTGATGTCACCAGAGTATTTTAACTGCGTAATAAATGAACTGTTGTTAAGATAAAGAATAGCATGGTGATGATTACAATTAATGAAGTTTATGAAGTAACAAATTTAAAAATTAAAGAATCAAAATAGCCTCTATATTTAGAATAAGCCCTTACAGAACTTCTACATTTATTCCTGTGCTGCTTCTCAGGATATGTTTCTTGCTCCTATTCAGAGAAAAACATCTCTAAGTGCTTCTTTATGAAGGAATCTCAGTGTGCTGATATAACAGTGAGAAGTGAAATACTGATTCAGGGTTTACTGATGGATGAAATTCATTTAGAACGGACATATTAATAGAAGCAGAATAGTTATGGGTATAGGAGACATAGCTGTCCACATGAGCTATGATGCAGAAGGTATTGCTTTGGGCATGGGTTCACATGAACTCCTTTGAGGGCCAAGTTTATTGTTTCAGTTACCCGTTGGCGAGAGCCTGCCGGCACTGCCCTCTGCTCCTTGTCTTTGGATAGCATGCTGACCTGACTGATGACTTCATATCAAGCCCTCATTCTTGGAATGTTCTGTAGAGTGACCATGTTTGGAATCCCAATAGCACAGTGCAGCACAGTGTTATTTCCTAGTTCATGGTTTTGCTGGCGCCCAAAAGACAGAGTCGTTATTTCACGGACATGTTTGCTGATTTAGGTGGCAGTGGCTTCCACTAAGATGCTATCACCTCTGAACAAGGACACATTTATTCCACCATCAGAGCTGTCCATCACGAACCGAGTCTAAAGATAGCTTTCACTGATGAGCCTCTGTAACCTTTGGTCTTTTTCACATCACACTGGCTAAAAACTCTAACAACTATAGCTCCTTACATTAGGAGGTTAAGAGTTCCAATTAAGTCTTCTGTTACCAGTACATTTAAAAGCCTATCATTTGGATGTCTTCCTTTTTCTTTCCTGTGACTTCTCTAAAGAGAAAAATAAAAGGAAATAATATGACCCACAAACATTTATGGATTATGGGGACATGATGTTTTATACTAGTTTTATTCTTGGGGCACCTGGGTGGCTCGGTCGGTTAAGCGTCCAACTTCGGCTCAGGTCATGATCTCATGGTGCGTGGGCTTGAACCCTGCCTCGGGCTCTGTGCTGACAGCTCAGAGCCTGGAGCCTTCTTCTTATTCTGTGTCTCCCTCTCTCTCTGCCCCTTCTGCTGCTCGCACCCTTTGTCTCTCAAAAATAAGTAAACATTAAAAGAATTATAATAGTTTTATTCTTATCAAGTGTAAAAGTAGGGAGTTGAGCCCCTGCCGATGCTAAGTCTATTTGCTGCTTTGTATTTCTAGATGACCAAGAATGGCACAGTGGAATCTGAAGAAGCTAGCACTCTTACAGTGGATGACATTTCTGATGATGATATTGATTTAGACAACACGGAGGTAGATGAGTACTTCTTTCTACAACCCCTGCCAACAAAAAAACGGAGAGCACTGCTGCGGGCCTCTGGGGTGAAAAAGATTGATGTGGAAGAAAAGCATGAGCTGCGCGCCATCCGTCTATCGAGGGAGGACTGTGGCTGTGACTGCCGAGTGTTCTGTGATCCAGAAACGTGTACCTGCAGCCTGGCAGGCATTAAGTGCCAGGTAAGGACTTGGATTTCAAGGACTCCAAAGATGGGACATTATACACCACCCCCCATGTGACAGACAATGAAGTTTCTCACATATAGAAAAAAACTTTGCGACAAGGCAAGACATATGGTTCAAGGGAGAAAAACTAATTCAGGGACATTTATGGGTATACATAAGATGCTGACACGTATAAAATACAATGTGAGATCGGCCGTAGCTAAGTCGATCAGAATTATTTCCTCCTGGATTCATTTATTGCACTAAGCTTATTGTGGGTTTTCACAAGCACTCAGATCGTGACATGTCTGACATTTGAGTTTGTATTTTCTGATCCAACTATGGGGTAAAAATGGTGGTAGGTGAGAGGCGGCATATATTGGTGGAAAAATTACAAGACTGGGACTTAAGAAACCGGAGTTCTACTCCTGGCTCTGCTTTTTGCCAGCTTTGTGAAATTGCCAAGTCAGGTAAACTTTCTGGGCTCGGTTTCCTCGTCTCAAGTGAAAGGACTGGACTAGATCAGAGTTTGGCAAACTATAGTTCACAGGCCAAATCGGGCCTGCCACACCTGTTTGTATAAGTAACATTTTAGTGAAGCCTGGTCACTTTGTGTCTCTTTGTTTGTTTTGGTGTTGTCCATGACTGTTTTCATGTTTTTACAGCAACAGTGAATAGTTGCCAGAGACACTTTATGGCCCACAAAGCCTAAGATAATTTATTCTCGCCCTTTATTAAAACGGGGGAAGAGAAAGAAAGAAAGAGGGAGAGAGAGAGAAAGAAAGAGAAGAAGAAAGAAAGAAAGAAAGAAAGAAAGAAAGAAAGAAAGAAGGAAAGGAAAGAAAGAAAGAGAAAGAAAAGAATGGAAGGAAGGGGGAAAGAATGGGAGAGAGAGGAAGGAAGGAAGGAAAGAAGGAAAGAGGGAGGGAGGAAAGAAGGAAGGAAGGAGACAAGAAAGGAAAAAAGGAAAGGAAGAAAGGAGGGAAAGAGGAAGGGAAGGGAGGGAAGGAAGGAAAGGAAAGGAGAGGAGAGGAAAGGAAAGGAAAAGGGAAAAGAAAGGAAAGAAAAAAGAAAAGAAAAGAAGAGAAAAGAAAAGATGCAAAAGAAGACTTTACCAACCCCTGGACTAGATTCTCAAGTTCCCATACATCTATACCATTGATGCCCCATGATTAGTTAGTTGTCTTTATTTTACGAGGAAACTTGGCTTTTTTTATAAGAACAGCCACTCTGGCAGGCAAAAAGAGAGGATAGTTGTCATCAGCTAAACAGTTGCTTAAGGTGGATTAACAGAGAAGAAATTCATGAGTAAGAAAAAGCTATAGAATCTGGCTCTGACCTCTGCCTCTAATTTTTACTGAATCCAGGATGACTGCTGGAGCCTGCCTTCTCCTCTGTAGTAAAGGAGATTCCCTGCACCTGGAGAAGGGGCAAGCAGGGCAAATTCTTCTGGGTGCCTGTGCTCTGATCTGCATATAGGTTAATTGGTAATATCTTGGGAGTGCCCTTGGATTGCTGATAACTCCGCCTATCACGTGACTGAGGAGTTCGGTCCAGTGACGCTCGCTGAACGCAAACACTTAGGTGGCAGAGTCCAGTGTCTCTCATTCTGGGATATTGATTACATGAATATCCCGTTCCCTCAAGAAGCTTATAGTCTACTGGAGTGGGGAGGAGTGGGGGAAATACAGGACCTAAATGCATGGGTCCACTAGTCACAGTCATAAATGTGCGTGACTGTCACACCCCTGCAGTACACATTCGTGCACCATGTACCAAGAATCCAAACAAATGAGAAGAAAAACCAATGAGAACGAATTATCAGGCTGCACGATACTAAGTGGTGTCAATCTGGACACCGCAGGCAAAAGAGTTCATTTCATAATAAGCAAAAGGGGGGGGGGGGGGGGAAGGCTAGTATGGAAAATGTCATATAATTTAGATGATTAAAAATAGCAGGTGGGGATGCAGGGGGGTAAGTTTGTGTAGTTTAAACTGGGCATGTGAGCCGGCATGCAGTAGAAGTGAAGGGAGCTTGGGGGAAAGAATGGACTTGGAAAAAATGGGAGCAAAAATAATAGGATGGAGAGAAGGGAGGGCGGGGGGGGAGAATGGAGAAAGAAGGAAGCACGGGCTGGGTCAAGGAACTAAAACTCCACACTTAAACAGCCATAGCACATTCGTATCTTGAATATAGGTTTTAAAGCTATAGGTTAACTGTTACGTTTGAAGTCTTCACTTCCCCTTTGCAAAGTCTCTTTGCAGTCTCATTGTCATTGGTTCCGGCACAAGTGGGATTAAGCAATCCCAGATTCGAAGGGGTTGCCCGGAGGTACCGGATTTTTATTTGGCTTGTAAGAGTTCCGTGGGGCTAATCTGTGTTCTTCCTTCCAAGGTGGATCGAATGTCTTTCCCATGTGGCTGCACTAAAGAAGGATGTAGTAACACAGCAGGTAGAATTGAATTTAATCCTATCCGTGTCCGGACTCACTTTTTGCACACAATAATGAAACTTGAACTGGAGAAAAACCGAGAGCAGCAAATCCCCGCGCTGAACGGCTGCCACGGTGAGATAAGCGCTCCCAGTAGCTCCATGGGCCCCGTCGCGCACTCCGTAGAGTATTCCATCGCGGACAACTTTGAGATTGAAACCGAGCCCCAGGCCGCAGTGCTGCACCTGCAGTCGGCCGAGGAGCTAGACTGCCAGGGAGAGGAGGAGGAGGAGGAGGAGGACGGCAGCAGCTTCTGCAGCGGCGTCACCGACTCCAGCACACAGAGCTTGGCCCCCAGCGAGTCAGACGAGGAGGAGGAGGAGGAGGAGGAAGAGGAGGAGGAGGACGACGACGACGACGATGACGACGAGAAAGGGGACAGCTTCGTGGAAGGCTTGGGGACCCACGCGGAAGTCGTGCCTCTTCCTTCCGTCCTCTGCTATTCCGACGGCACGGCGGTTCACGAGAGCCACGCGAAAAACGCTTCTTTTTATGCCAACTCGTCGACCCTGTATTACCAAATAGACAGCCACATTCCAGGAACTCCTAACCAGATCTCCGACAGCTATGCCGAAAGAGATCCTGTTAAGAACGGTACCCTGTCGCTGGTGCCTTACACCATGACCCCGGAGCAATTTGTGGACTATGCCCGGCAAGCGGAAGAGGCCTACGGCCCCTCCCACTACCCCGCCACCAACCCCTCGGTCATCGTGTGCTGCTCCTCTGCGGAGAGTGACGGCGGCGTGCCCTGCAGTAGCTTGTATCCCGAGCACAGGTCCAGTCATCCCCAGGTGGACTTTCACTCGTACTTGAAAGGCCCCTCCCAGGAAGGGTTTGTCTCTACACTGAATGGTGACAGTCACATGGCCGAGCACCCCGCTGAAAGTTCTTTGAGCCTGGCGGAGAAAAGCAGATTGCACGAAGAGTGCATCAAATCACCCGTGGTGGAGACCGTCCCTGTTTAGTAGCGTAAATTATTCTAGGACCAACTCTTCTCTTATTTAAAAGCACTGTATTCAATTGGATTTCCTGGGCCCATGGTTGTTTAAACTGAGGACCAAGAAAACCTGGACTGTGGTGAATCTTCCAGACTGTATTTTGTTTTCTCCTTTCCGGCCACACGCCTGTGGCGTTGCACAAATACAGTCTCTATGAGGATTTTAAAAGATTTCAGACTGTTTTGATAGAAAATGCTAATTTAAAAAAAAAAAAAAAAAGCATATCTCACAGTTGCCTACCTGTCAAACTGTGTGAAACCTGCCAAGCTGTGTAGATCAGAGCTTCAAGTTCTGGATTATCGGGCCTGTGCAAGATTGTTGACTAAGACTGGGAAATAATAAGATTTAGAGTCCTAATTTTCGATAAATCTGAAGATGACGGTGACTTTTTAATGTAAAAGTAATTACTGTAAGAAAAAGAGTTAATCGTTCCATGTGTATTTTATTTATGGTAGTTAGGAGTCATGTTTTGATGAAACTGAACAGCAGCATGTTCTTTTAAGCTGAAGATGCATAGTTAGCACCACTGAGCATGCCCACATGGATTGCATCTGGAATCCATTCACGTTTTTATGATCATGACTGATCAGATTTGCAAATACTTTCTTAAGGGTGAAATAGGCCTATTTTTGCTATTTTGGACAAATAAATGAGTCTATATGTGCAGGTCCTTACACAGTTTTCTCTAAAGTTAAGAGTTAGGACAATCCTCTGGTGAGGGTCTAGTTCACTGCCCTCCCTCAGTTGACTCCAGAGATGGAGGTAGAAGGAATTGCCTTTCTTTTTAAAACAGCATCATCTTGGTTCTTAGCTTGGACACAGCACCTTTAAACTCTACTCCCCTACATCAAAATGCACTTTAGTGCCCCTTCATGGTACCTTGTGAGGGGTGGGGACTGAGAACTCTTTGAGATGAAAAATTTAGAAAAAAATTTTTTTAATCTGTAAACTATTATAAGGTTCATAGAATTAATATAGAGGAATCATCCAATGATAACTTTATGAAGGGAAAATGACCTATTTTCCTTCGCCACTCTGAAGACCTAACTCGGTAAAGCAGAGGAGGCAGAGGAAACATGGAAGAGACACATCCTCAGCAACCAGCCTTTTCTACAGCGTGATCAATCCATCTCTACAAAATGAGTATGTAAGGAGATTTCCTTTTAGTGACTAGCCGATTGAAGGGGGGGCCTCGACCCAAATACTCAACTAGGCCTTACTTTTCTGAAGCATTTTGATTTCTCTTGCCTGGGACAATTAGCAGAACAGTCCAGAATGCATTGAATACTTCCTAATTACCTCACGTTCTCTTATTAAAGGGGACAGATAGAAATAAAACATGCACTCCCCACCTTTAGGTTATCTGCACTTGGTTCGTCGGAGGACTTCTAAGATCCCGTTTTCCTGTACATTAATTTAGGTAACTAACTAGTGTGTTCTACCTTTTTTTTTTCCCAATGCAATATGACTATGCTAAATCCGTTTCATATTTTTGACCTTCTGTTGTTACACCGTTTCACATTTTCTGCCTCTTTGAAATGTGGACATGCCTTGCTATTCAGTGACTGCATCGCTAATTCTTGTCTTTTAGATTTAGATGTTTAGAAATAGGGATATAAATATATTGTAGATCTTGATTCCTTAAAAATTACTATTTTATTTAATTGAACTTAAAAATGTTTGATCTAGAGAAAGTCCTCCAATGGAAAAGTTTCTACTAAAACTTGATTTGGGGAAAACATGTTTACTTGGTAGCTCTTCCAATGTGCAGTTGGCTCCTGCCCTTTCTCTCCCCCACCACAGGGCCAAATTTATAACCGTTCATACTAACATTAAAGGAACTTTGGGTTTGTCCCTACGGAAGTAGCAGTAATGAGGGCAGGGATGTTCCTTTTGAATGATAAGCCCTTTGGGCTAATCAGTTTGAGTTTAGCTCCGATCTCGGTAGTGTATCTCATGTTGTCTACAAAGTTACACTTTTTAGTGCTTGATTTCCAAAATTGTTTCCTTTACCAATACAATCTAAAGAGCACCGGCCCAAAGAAAAATGACAAAAGGCTATTGTTCCTCATGTAGGCATGTGAAAAAAAAATCACACGTGCTGTATTTGCTGGACCCTACAAGCCCTCGAAGGATTTACCCGTGAAGCAGTCAGCTTCTTGAAACACAGACTGTGGCAGAATGGGGAAAAAGTGACTCTGGGTGGGGCAAAGGTGAAGGGTAGAATGTCAATCCAGTTTCTGAAAGGATAGATATTTAATTTAGTCCAGCTTTATATTCACTGGAAGGTCGACGCCTACTTGCTTATGTTTGACTAGGTCTCTGTTTTGTAGCTTCATTTCCAAAAGGATGCTTAACCTTGAAACGGACAAATAAAAAAATCAGAGCTCTCTCCCTATTTTTTCCAATTGGGGTTGAAAGTAACTGTGCACAGAAGGATTAACCTTCCAAGTATGAATTCCATTCCAGATTCACATATATGTATAACCTAACCCCTAAACATCTCCCACAAACTACATACACAAATTACCTATGAAAACACTCCCTTATAACACAAATGCACACGCACACACGCACATACACACACTCACACAAACACACACTAGATGTATATCACACACTGGAGAATGAGAGATTTTAGGCAATGGCCAGTAATGAATACTGTATGTTTTTCCCACCCTAGGATCTGATTGGGTTTTATGATCTAAAAATAAGGTCTAGAAAAGAGGATGATTTGTAAAGCTATAGTTTGAAAATGTTGGGTCAAAGTTGCATATAATACTAATGATGGAATCGTTTCATTGTTACTTCCTTTCCCAGAAAAGCTGAGAGAGCACAGTGTTCCATCTGACTTTTTTTTTCCATTAATAGCCCTTCTATTCAACAAAAACTGCCCACATGCCAGGAGAGCGCTGCCGTTTTTTCTAAGCTTTTTAAAATGGGGATCAAGCTAGATGCAGCCAGTTGGGATACTTAAGATCTTTATACTAAGACACAATGACACCTGACCTTCAGCTGTTGTATTTCCCCCGTAGTATATCTAACCAAATTATTGTCTTTTTTTTGACACACAGCTTTTTAGTTGTTCCCTGCCAATGGCAAAGCTTCGTGCTTTGGTCCTGTTGTTTTAGCATCAGCCCTATACTTTTTATTAGGGCTTAAATCCCAGTTATAATCCTGGCCAGATTGATGTGCAAATCAAGTGGCTGGAGCAGCTTGCATTTCCTTTGTCATCCTAGGTTTCCTTTGGGAGAAAGAATCACTGAAAGAGATTAACCTAAATTCCCCACCCCCCATCCCTTAGTCCTTGATTATTAAGACATAAGTAAAATTTGTTCGTGTCTTTTGTTAGTTGGGTAATATAGATACTTTTCAAAAATTAGTCTTTTCTTTGTGATAAAACTATATTTTCCCAGTGCTCCAGCCACATATGAAATGTGAAATTAATATTTATTACAGTCATAAGATCTTCACAAACATATATGGCCCAGCAATAACCCTCCCCCCCCCAAAAAAAAAAACTAGGAGTTATAGAAACATTGGCCACAAAACAATCAAGAAGCAAAGAGATGATAAGTGGTTCTTTATATTTTTGCACTCTAACAGGTGACTTGTAGGCAAAATTCTGGTTGGGTTATCATTAAACAGGAAAGTACATCATGATTTATTCCCTATAAGTTTGATACATCATTGGCTCTTTGATTAAACTTCTGATATTGCACAAATTTATAATCCTTTGGTCTTAATACTTAGAATTTACTAAGTATCAACTCTGTCTTTCAACAAATATTTATAGAATGCTGACTGTTAGAAGAAGTGTTCTAAGTGGTAAAAAGAGGAGGTAAAACACTCCACATTCTAAGAGATCATGATGACAAAGAGGAGTGACATGAAATAATCAAGCCTCACTGTAATTCTTTTAACGTGTGCTTTTATAATGTGATCTTAGAAAAAGTGAAATCAATTCTTGTCTCATTGTTGTGCAAACTGTAACTAAAAGGATACTTCTTTTTCCTAAATTAATGCAACTCACTGGATGATCTTTTTTCCTCTTCCCCTGTCCGAAATTTCTGAATTAAATAGACTCAGCTAGAAGAACTGAATCGAATGAAAAAGAGATTTTCAGCTAATTGCTTCTTCAGTGTTAGGTCTCTATAAGTGAGGCTAAATTTATACTAGCAAACTCCTACCAGATAGTTTCAAGAGCTGGTTGACTCATACATAAACCAGGAAACATTTCAGGAAAACTTTGAGACAATGATGTGGAACACAATCACTTTTACTTCTATTTATATACAGCTTAAAAAATTAGCAAAACCATAGTTCCAAATTCCAAAGGCATTGCTTATATAGCCTGTAGAAAAGAGAGGTCATTCAACCCACCTCACTTGTAGCTGGGGTTACAAAACCATCGCCAGCAGGTGGAAAGTGGACATTCTCAGAAGTCAGAGACTAGTTTTCAAAAAGGTACCATGAAGCCGTCCATTTCTCCAAATATGACTAAAAACGACATCTGTTCCTTATTCTCTCACAGAAGAGTCATTACTGTAGTCAGTGTATAAAATACCAACCTTGAGTGGGAAGTACCTTCTTGCTTTCAAAGGCAAGACTTGACTGTAATTTGAAACCAGAACTATGTATTCTTACCACAACCAACATGGAAAGTTTAAAGCCTTAATCACTCTTAGTTCTAACACAAATTTGCAACTTCTGATTACATTATTCTTTCTGAGATCTGCTAACTTGTGCTCAAGTAACTCATATGCCTAAGCCAAATACCACAGCTTTGCACAAATACCACTGCTCAACAGATGTTTTCTGTACCATTAAAGAATTTAATTGACTTAATTTAACTGAATATCAGCAATTTAAAAGCCCACTAAAATTATGAAAGTGTCAGGGCGGGATGAGAATGGAATATAAGCATAATAAATAAGTGGTAGTGTCTCCCAGGAACCATAAAGTTTCAGCAAAGCTGAACAGCTAGAATTTTAACCAGAAAACTAGATGGCAGATGGCAGCCTGAAACCTAGAAGGGACAGTGACAATGTGGAAACTCAGAGGCCAGTTGGTGTTCATGTGGGCTGTCCACCAACCTCATCGATTACGTCTTCCTATCTAAAAATCATTTGATGCTTGCTTTAAACAATAAAAGCACTGAGCTGTAATATGCTAAAGAAACTATTTTTAAGATTTAGACACATTTTATATTAAAATGACTGACAGACTATTGTCAAAAGTGATGAATATGGAAATAAAAGAGCTCTTTCATATTTTACCTGTCAAATCTGCATATTTAATGTGACTTTTTAAAATAGTCACTTCTAAGTTTCACTTCAACTGCTCTCAGCTTTCATACTAGACCATGAGACCCCCTCCCAACCAACCAGTGAAAGTGGGGGAGGGGGTTCATTTGTTTTCTTTCTTATCAGAAACTCAAATTCAAAAGTTGGTATGACCTGGGTTTTGCCTGGTGAGTGGTCTTGGGGTCAGTCTATCTAACTTGGCGCTGCCTGACGGTGGTAATTGAGACAGAATAATTGGAGGCAGGAAGGTGAATACGATCAGATTCAAAGCCTAAAACAGTTCATTCTTTATATGCAATTACTGTAATCTAATTAACATATAGCCTGGAGTTTTAGTAAATACAGGTACATGTAGCTTTCATGGAAAATGAAGTAATTTCAAAAATTTAAGTCATATCGTTGACTACTTTCTTTCACTCGTGATAAATATATACAGGGTAAAATTGTTTCTTCTTTGATACTTTATACTTGCTTATAATTCAAGAAAAGCCAACTCTAGTGTGTCATTTTATTTTATCTCATAAGTTTCTGGCAGAACTAAAGTTTCAAGAGAATATGACAGAATTTATTTTGGGCAATATTTGCGTTGAATGTGCTAATGATGTCATTCCTTTCTTTGGACTACTCACTACCATAGTGATAATCAAATCAGTTCAATAACTCTCATTTTAGTGACATGTATGAGGCCATTTAAATATTCTAAGATAATGTATATTGATTCAAAGGATTTAGGAAAAGACAAATTTATGGTAGAAATTTGCCTTGCCTGTGTCTAAGTTAATTTATGTGACCTGATTGAATGCTTCTAGTTGTAATTTTGGAATAACTTTTTTGTTAGCTATCCCTTTCCTTCTGCTTTTGGCTTTCTCCTAATCTTTTTATCTGACTTGGGAGGATCTTAAAAAGTTATTTATCAATGAGTATTTGGAAGGAAACTGATTTAGAAAATATCTCTTTAAAAATTATCCAGGAGCTTCTGTCACCAGAGATCTTTATCAAGTCTTACTGCCATGCTAGGTAAGACCAGAAACACCCTTGTCAGGGATGTGGCCACCAAAAATGGTTTTGCTGTTGTCTCTACATGGGAAACCTATTAAAAACTAGGTAGAATTTTTCAACTTTAACATAATTTATCCAATTTTGTTTTGCCTCTCCTTTTTATGTCGGTCACCAAGCTCTTCTTCTTAGCTGCAAAGAAAGCCACCCATCTTTAAAACAAATTCAAAGATCTATATGCCACTTTGAAATTTTATTTAAATATAAAAGAAAAAGAAGGAATAAAATAAAATCAAAATCTGAATTCCCCTAAAGAGGGAAAACCTAAATATCAAAACCTAAGAAATGAATTGCCTGAGGTTATTATTTTTTTAATTAAGTGTTGATCCTCGGATGATGTAATGATACCCAAATAATATCTGAACTTGATAGATTTTACATTTTAGTAGTTGGCACAGTGAATTCTTTTGTACCATAATCAAATAGCCTCCACTGCCAAAGGTTATGGTCTGAATCTTGATTCATTAGGGACTAGTCATGCTAAATGGGGATCTTAAACTAGTTTAATCTTTTCAAGGATACTCACAATGGCCAACTGCGTCTGAATAATGAAAAGTTTGAGATTCTTGTGTATTCTTCAAATTTTATAGTCCTGAGACTGGAAGAGATCTCCTGAGGTCATCTGGCTCATCCATCTCTCTCCAGGGAGGACTGTCATTCAGGCATGCCCAACAGGATAGATACCCATCTATTCTTAACATCTCTAGGGAAAGCGGTTTCCTTGGCAACACAATCCAGTTCTCTTAGGTTTTTCTCACAATAAGAAAATATCTTGGCCAGTCTTTGTGGGCTAGGCACCTGGCAACAGTTGTGGTGATTTGGGCCATTGTACTGGCAGACTCAAAGGACATTGGGTTTCCCCTTACTTTGATGATTATTGTATTTGATGACTCCATAAGTCTCCTAAGAAATCAGATCTTTAAAAACTACACATATGAGTATTGAGACAATGCTCAATAATATAACCTGCCTCCAACAAATATGACAGTCATTGTTTTTCATTTTTATTTTATTTTTATTTTATCTGTGTTCACCATTGCTGTAATGTCAGGACGTAATGTCAAGAAAATGACTATTTCAGATCCCCAGTGACAGACATCAGAGTTAGGACCAAATGACTCGACTTGCTTAATTTTCTGAGAAGTTACAATTACATAAGTGAGCATTTTCTACCTTCTTGCTTCTAAATAAGTACCTTCTT
This sequence comes from Felis catus, assembly GCF_018350175.1. Taxonomy (NCBI): domain Eukaryota; kingdom Metazoa; phylum Chordata; class Mammalia; order Carnivora; family Felidae; genus Felis; species Felis catus. The sequence continues at coordinate 154,750,392 of NC_058375.1, forward strand.
GTTAATCTTTCTTTACCCTAAAATGACAAATGAGAATCTCAAGCTTTTCCACTCCTTCTGGGGAAGATGTGACTAGTTTTGGAGAGTCTGCTGTGAAATAAAATGCCTCCAGAGAATTACTCCGCCACCATTTGATCCCAGCCTTTGTCCCCATGCTATTTAAACAATAGTTGCCTGCCTTCTCAGGGATCAGCAGAATTCTGAATTAAAAATTTGTCACCTTGACAAGGCCTGAAATCGAAGGGAGGAGTCTGGGAGGAGGGTGTTTTTTTTTTTTTTTTTCCTGATTACATCACTTGACCCAAGCACCCAAGCACTGCAGCTTTCAGAGCATCTTCTGTTTGCTCAGAGTTGTTTCCAACTCAGAGTCAGAACTAACTGGAAGATGAGGAGCACTCCTGAAACCAATGTTTCTTTTCTCCATGGGATTTTTTTCAATCCAGATACAGCCGCTTATCTCCCCAACTCGGATGCTCTTGTGAAATGACAGCCACATCAGTGTGGTTGTTCCCCACAAATACTACTAGGGGAAATAACCCCTTTTGCTTTAAAAAAAAAGCTATAGAATGTTTATGTAAAGAATGTTGACTAATTTGGCCCATGTTTTAATTGACTCTAGACACCTCTATGGAAATAAGTCTGAGGCGTAGTTTGTGAAACATGTTTCAAAAGTGTTTGATGTAAAATAAATGCTAGACATTTACAGTACAGACATAGTTTAAAAAATTAAAAACCTGTAGATTACAACTCTGTTCCTAAGAACCTCAGCCTTTATTGTGTCTTAGTAAAGTTGATCTGCTTTCATTTTAGTTTATTGCATTTCTGGTGTAATAGCCTCTTAAGATAGAACTATTAATACATATGTACTGGTTAATGCCTGTTAATGCAGAAAATGGCACTTTGTTATTTCAATGTGTTTCCCTCAGTGTCACAGGGTATATCAATTTGATAGGAAAAGGTCATTTGACATTGGTCAAAAATGCATTTTCCCCATTTAAAATATATATGTATGATTGGTTGCGTAGACAAATGGCACCTTTTGCAGTATCTTGATCTTGATCATAGTCGTAGATGTCAACTGTGTCTCCACTTTCCAGCTGCCATAGAAATTTGGAACATTTGCAAATTCTGGTGAAATCGAGTGAGCTGAATGTAATGGTAGATCAAATAATCCAAAGGACTTGAGTGTTATCCTTCAGTCTGTGTTGAACCATTCGGACATTGGGAATGGTCTTTACACAAGGGAAGTCTTTTGAGAGTGTTTTTTGGTTTGGTTTGTTTTTTTGTTTTTTGGGTTTTTTTTTGCTGACAAAAAAACAACTTAAAAACTCAGTGAGGTAAACTCACTGTAACATATTTTTTGACATTGTGATTGGTTTTATCTTTTAGTTGATTTCTGTTACGACTTTTACTCAACTTCAACAGTATTTCAATAGACATTTTATTACTGTTATGTCCAATTTAATCACTTAGAAAGGTTGAAAGGGAAAAAAATCAAACAACAGTTCATACATACAATCACTTTACACTAAAACGTCATATTGTGTGTCACACAGTTTCTAGATTGATTTCTCTTGTGTATAAGTTACAACATCAAAGATGCCAAAGGGTATATTAAATAAGCTACAATAATATTCAACAGAACTTAACCTGGACCTTATGTTGTAATAATTTATTCATATTAGATGTAGTCTTCTGTATTTATATTTTCAGTATTTATTATGAATGACATGGAAATTCGTGTATTTATTGTGGCTTTTTATTGCAGTGTGTATATATATATATATCACAAATAAGCATTTTTAAGTCTTATCCTTAAGTTTCTTTTATTAGTGGCACTTGTATTATGCTGTACTTTTTATTATATATTGTACAATATCTTGTCCATTTGTTTGCAGCAGAGTAAAACCGGTTTCTAAGTTGTATCTACTGTTGCATTCTTTTACATGTCATGTAAGCCCTTTGTTCTTTCGTACTGAGCTGTCACAAAACACATAATACCTCCCTCTGTGTAACAGATACAGTCTTGAAGGTTGTGTGAAACCAGTTCCTGTGAATGGCCTATTACATTATTATCATCTCAAAGATGTGTTAACTTTTTATTTGATTGATCCCTAAGTGGAGACACACAAACAACATTTTTCCTCCTCAACTATTCAGCTTCTTCATCAAGTAATGATGTGTAAACAAATGAAATTTGGGAGGATGTTTTGACAAAGACAAATCCAGTCTCCTGTAAGTAGTATCCTGTAATATACCTGTTTGTAGTAGTTTTGTTTCACTTTGCTTAAAGCAGAATCTGTCTGATTTGGTGTTTAGGCTATTTGTGTACACATAGGTGCATATAAATGCTACCTGTTTGGTAATGCTGAATTAAGGTAACCTTCTATTGGCAATAGAACGAAGAGAAAATGGGACCTTCCTTGTCTATTGTATGCAAGTCACAGTCCTCAAACAACTTGTTTTCTTACTTCTGGACACTAGATTTATATTTTTGGAAGTGAAATAATAATACGTGATTGTATGAATATCATACAAGCTCAAATTTGATCGTGTTGCTCCCTTACTTAAAGTATCTCCTGTGATCGTCCTTCCTCACTGCCACCAGATAAAATCCAAACTCTCTGTGAACACAAGGTCGCCTGAAATCTGGGTACAACAAGCATTTGCACCCTTTTTGCTCATCAAATTCTCTCTCTCTTTATTGCCTGTTCATTTATTTTGAGAGAGAGAGAACAAAAAAGAAAATGTGAGCAGGGGAGGGGCAGAGAGGAGAGAGAGGATCCTGAGCAGTCTCCGCACTAACAGTGTGGGGCTTGAGCTCATGACCTGGGCCGAAATCGGGTTGGCTGCTTAACTGACTGAGCCGCCAGGTACCCCCATCAAACTCTCTTTGCTTCTCAACCCTTCCTCTGCCCACAAGACAGACTGCTTAGACCTTGTCTGCTACTCTATTTTTCACCACTGCCTCTGTTCAGCACGCCCTTTTTGTCCAGAACATACACCCCACAGCCCTATCCTGACAGCATAATTCTAATGACCGTCTGCTTGTTTTTCAAGAGAAAACTCAAATGTGTCTTCCTTTCTGTTGATTCTGAGACTGGATTACCTGCTATTTTATACCCAATGCAGACATTTCCTTTCAAGTCCCACTGCACTCATTTATGTACCTACTCCCTCTACAGGACTCCTTGAGAACAGAAAATTTGTCTCTACTCGCCATATCTTTGGCTTTCAGTTTAGTGCCTGGAACATAATAGATACTTAAAATGTTTCCTGATACATTTGCAGTACAATAATGAAGGGTGCATTTATAAGAGTTCCGATGAGGGGAAGATGGCTGGCTGAAAGAGAGGAGAAGGAGTTAGATTCAAGGGGAGGGAAGATTTAAGCCTGTAAGAGACATTCCAGATTCTACTTTATGGTTCAGTCTGAGTCAGGACCAAGTCACCCCCTTCTGTGCTGAGCAGAGGGACATTGCTAAGAACAGACGATTTACCTTTGGAACAAATGAGCAATCAGATGAGAATCAATTCAGATACTGCAAAGCTCTAAGGACCAGTCCAAAGAATCTGACTTGTATCCTTAGGGAAATAAGAAAATCTAAAAACATCATGGAATCAGAGTGGTTGCAGTACATAGTTGGTTTGGGAAGATGGGAATGCCAGAGTAAAAATCTCTGTAGTAATTGCAGTTACTATTCTTTAAAAAATAGTTGTTGGGGCGCCTGGGTGGCGCAGTCGGTTAAGCGTCCGACTTCAGCCAGGTCACGATCTCGCGGTCCGGGAGTTCGAGCCCCGCGTCGGGCTCTGGGCTGATGGCTCAGAGCCTGGAGCCTGTTTCCGATTCTGTGTCTCCCTCTCTCTCTGCCCCTCGCCCGTTCATGCTCTGTCTCTCTCTGTCCCAAAAATAAATAAACGTTGAAAAAAAAAATTAAAAAAAAAAAAGTTGTTGAGGACCTACTCTGTCTAGAACCCAGTGCTAGAAAATGAGGGAGCAATGGTGCACAAGACAGACAGGGTCCCTCTAGACAAACGAGTATAGAAGTTTGGTGATTATGGCGAAGAAAAGGTCAGTTATTTCAAAGCCTATTTAGGTGTGAGAGAGTAAGAGTAACAACAAGATTATGAGTTTAAATACTGTAGGTGAAGTAACGGAAAAGATCTAAGAGCATAGATACATCATTTACAGAAGTTAGCAAGAAGGAAGACGTGTACATCTTGGACGTTGCATTGATCCTGGAATACTTAATGAACATAACAAATGACAGAAGGAAATAGGAGTCCAGAGCTTAAATAAAGATATAAGATTGGTGAATGAGTGTTTGTTTAGAGGAGAATACAGGTTTCCCCTGCTATCTGAAAGTAGAACATTCCCATGAAACCTTTCATAAGCTGGAATGGCAGGACATGAAGAAGTAATTGCCATTTCATATAATCAAATACCTCTTCAGAGTTCTCTTGGTTATCAAAAACAGATACTAGTATAGGTCTTTCACAGAAATGACTTAGAACTTTCAGAGAGTGGGGGAAACCTGTATATAGAGAGAAAAAAGAGTACGATGGAGAGGACGGAACATTTCAGAGGTGTTGCAGGTTGTGTTCTCCAGAAATGGATGCTGAGATGGAGGTTAGCAAGCCATGTGTTTATTAGGGAGCAATACTTGTGGAAGCTAGGGGCAGGAAGCAGATCAGGAAGAGGGAGAAATCAAGCTATGATGCAGACCCGACAAAGCCCCAGCCCGGCTACCCTCACTGGGTTGCTACAGAGCATAAGTGGTTCTTATGAGCCTGGTGGGCTGAAAATGACTGGACCGTTACAGAGAGTTGCAATCAGTCACTGGGTATAGTCCACCCCAGAAAGGGTGTGCTCTGGGGTGACTTGGCACTCTATAGTAGAGGAGCACTCCCAGAAGCTGGGAAAGTCCTTCTTTGAAGGGAAACCCTTGAAGCTGGCATAGCTCTATGTCTTCCACATTCCATCCCTCAGATCCACTGCTTCATTTAAACTTCAGTAAGCAGGTCTTCCAGGATTCTGGAAAACTTAGAAGAGTTTGGTTAGTGGAATAAACTACAGGCCCTGCCACTCTAGCTGGTCTTAGAACCAGAACTGATACTCATCATCTCCATCTTTCACTATAAATTCTACATTCTCTTCAGCTTCAGCAACCACTTCTTCTGGTCTCGGTGGCTTACCTAGTGGTATGACCCAGACCCAAGAGGCATCTAAATGGTTATTCCTTCTGGTTCCCATTGTAGAACATCTTCCCTCCCTCCTCCTGATGATCAAGGTCAGTTACCTCTACCAAGACGGTGATTCTTCTCCCTGTCCAAAATGCCCAGGCAGCAACAGGAGCTTAAGTACTATGGGAATCTTTAGCCCCCTAATAGAAGTGTGCCCTGAGAACAGGATCTTCAATCTGGCAGACCCTATGGAATGGTAGGGTAGAAAGTGCAGTTTTCCCCAACGGGTCATGTTAAATGGGTCCACTTCCACTTTCACCCTGTGGAAGGAAGCTATGCCTTGATATAAACTGAAAAGATCCCCTGTTGGTTGCCCATCTACTTTGTAGGTATACCAATTTCTATTAACTGTTTCCATAACTCTCTGTGGGTCAGGATCCCTCGGCTGCTAGTCTAATTCTGTTGCTCATTATGATAATTGCATCCTCCTTGCTTTTAGCACTTATCTGTCACCACCTATCCTCTATTGTTTTACATTCTGTCATCCCCTTTAGGTCAGGAAATGTCTATGCTCCATATAGCATCAGTTAAGGAATCCACATTACCAGCCAAGGGGTAAGTGCAACTCCAAAACTCCATCTTATTAACTGATTTTTTGGACCATTCCTGGTACCAAATGTCAGATTGAGTTTTCTAGAAGCTGACTCTAAAATGGAGATTGACATGCAGGATATTTATTAGGTATGAACACCTGTGGGAGCAAGGATGAAAAGCAATTGAACAGAGGGATATGTTGAACGGTGACGCAGGTCTGACAAAGCCTCAGCCCAACTCACAGGGAGCTCCGGAACCAATATCACTCACTGGAGTTGTTCTGTAATGAGCCCAAAATGTTAGATCTTTATGTCCCTGCCATGATCAGTCATTGGATGTGAGTACCTCTGGTAGGGCGTGCTTTTGAGCAAGGCATCTCTCTGCAGCTAAGGTCATCCCCAAAAGAGAGATAAGTCAGCCCTGATATGACTTTGGGTGGTAAATCTCCATGCCTGTCACATAGAAGAAGAAGAAGAAGAAGAAGAAGAAGAAGAAGAAGAAGGAAAAGAAGACATGTAGCAGTTAAGAGATCAATGTAAAATCTGAACTTAGATTTAAAAAACGAACACATAAGGGAGCCTGGGTAGCTCAGTGTGTTAAGCATCCAACTCTTGGTTTCAGCTCAGGGTGTGATCTCAGTTTCCTGAGTTTGAGCCTCGCTTCCAGCTGCTTGGGATTCTCTCTCTCCATTTCTCTCTGCCTCTCCCCCACTTGTGCTGTCTCTATCTCTCTTAAAATAAATAAACTTAAAAAAAATGAATACATATATTTACCATCCCTACGGTTAGGAGCTATCTTTGTTGGAATTTCCCAACAAAATTTCCAGTAATGTACTTTCTCATAGATGTTTTCTATGCCCAAGTTCCCTATGATTACCACCACCCTGTCAGTACCCTGCTTCTTTGTCAAGTTTTCACTGGTAAAGCAAAGCAGCAAGCCAATTACTGAGATCATTCAGATGAAAATTTTACTTTTGCCTGAATTAGCCAGAGAATTGAAGCATAAATAGACCTTTTCACTTGACTGATTGAGATAATTGCCTCACTTTTCTAGGGGAGACCTATAGCTGGGAGGCTGTGTTTGGTCACCAAAACATGTTTGTAATACGCATTATTGACTTTTCTTGAAACAACTATGCTTGGCTAGGTGCCACACTCAAATGCTTGCCCTCATGTCTTTAGGTGTCTGAAACAATACTCAGCAATACCATACCATGGAGAACTCAATGCTCGAATTCTTTCATTTTGGGCAAGCCCCCAAACACACCAGCTCAGACCTCCAGAAGGGGTAAAATGACATCTAGGGGGGTCTGGGAGGAGGCGGCCGGGCAGAGGGTTGGTTCAGTGGATAAGATGCAGGAAGTGAGAATTAGCTCCAGGTGCATGGGAACAAATGGCTTTTCCTGAAAGGAGTGGGTAGGTGGACTTGAAAGAAACATGTAATTTCCATTTATTATTGGAGGGGTGAGAGGAGTTAATAAAGAGACCTGAGCAGGGGCAGACATTAGAGCATCAGCAGGACTCAGATCACAGCCTTTGGCCTGGATCCTATGTAATAGAAGCTTTTTCTAACAGCATGGGACCTGGGGAAAGAGAGATTCCAAAGAAACAGCACAGCATCTGAGCTTTTCTGCGGCGTTGGTGGCCTGCCGCTTCACCAGCATGGTCAGTGATGACCTAGAAAATTCACTGAAGAGCAAGATACGCATTCAAAAAAAAACCCTCACAAACTTGAATTCTAGGAGAAATGGTTGGCATGTGTCTGTAATTACTTTGTGATGGCTCCCCTTACTGGCCAACTAGCAGAACGTCTTAGATTCGGAAGATGAGTGGAAGGACATACCGCACGGATGCATCCTGCTTAACTTCTAAGTTGCCTGCATTAAAAAAATAATAATAATAAAAACATTTTTTAAATGCTGCTAAAGTAGATTTTATTTTCTGAGTATCAAGGTAAACGAAAGGAAATCTCAGCCACGGAATTTATATTTATTTATCTTCAGTGGGTGTTTAAAAAGTTCAGTGTTAGGATTTATGATTATAAAATAATATGACTGCTTTAAACCTTTTAATTTGTTAAACTTCTGCACCACATCTAAGTTTTAAAACTATTTTGAGGTGATAGATGAGATATACACACAAGCACACTCATACACACACACACACACACATCAGAATTGATGTGTCTAAGTGAGCTGCTTTCCTGAGGAGACACAATAAGGAGGCTGGCATTGTTCAAACCTGTCTTGAATTTCATTGTTAAAAAATTTGTTTGGCATAGAGCTTTAATTGTGACAAATTTTAAATCTTTAAAAATCTATTGGGCTTTTTTTTTAGCATCCATGTCATTCAGAATCAATTATGATGAAACGCTGATGAGCTAACTAGTAAAGTTAAACACCAGTGTCTGTAACATAACAAAAATAAAATATATGTCTTCCAAATTGTTCCCCAGGATTTCCCCCCCTTCCCCGGAGTAATATTCAAAATGTCAGATAATATACTAAATATATATCCCCTATCTTTCCCATAGTTTATGTATGTGGCTATTAAGTTAAATATAAGAACAAATATTTAATTAAAATTTTTAAAAACAACCTTATATATAGGTATCACCAAATGTTTTTATGTGCATTTGGCATTAAGAAGTTTGAGAAAACCAATTCAGTCACTAGTCCAGGGCTAATTTTTTGCATTGATCTAAGCCAAGACTAATAAATCTTGCTTGCAAGACAAAAGATACTGGTATGAAGGAAAGAAAAAAAAAAAAAAACCACCATTAAACTGATTATTTTATTTAAACTGATCCTACAATAGATGAAGATATCCTAAAATTAAGTTTACATTGGGGCGCCTGGGTGGCGCAGTCGGTTAAGCGTCCGACTTCAGCCAGGTCACGATCTCGCGGTCCGTGAGTTCGGGCCCCACATCGGGCTCTGGGCTGATGGCTCAGAGCCTGGAGCCTGCTTCCGATTCTGTGTCTCCCTCTCTCTCTGCCCCTCCCCCGTTCATTCTCTGTCTCTGTCTCCAAAATAAATAAACGTTAAAAAAAAATTAAGTTTACATTGAATTGTTCATTCTCATCAGATTATCCACTCTTTCAGTTTTATTTTTCTTTATTTTTACTTTAGTACATCCATTGTATTAGTTAAAGGATTCGACGTGATGCTGTGTTGAGAGCAAATAAACCTCTAAATCTCAACGGTTTAAAACCTGGTCTCACCTCAGGTCCATCTTAAACGGGCGAGGTGCTCCGCTCCAAGTTGTCCTCACTCTGGCATGGAGACTGGTGAAGATTTCACCATCTGAAACATCGCCTGTACGGGGAGGAACTGTAGCTGACCACACTCTGCTTCTTGAAGGTTTCTAGCTAGAAGTCACACACGTCACTTCCATTACCATTGCACTGGTCAAAATAAATCTAACGGACAGAACCTAGAATTGCATTTTACTTCCTCTCTCACCTGATTCCCAACAAAGATGCGTTAATTATATAAAAAAAAAAAAAAAAGGAGGCGGGGAGGGGGTTGGATAATGCCTCCTACTACGTGCTGGGAAGAACAGAAATTGGTGAACAGCACCGATAACCAATAACTACCAATAACATCACTAAACAAGGAACTTTATATTTTGATTTTTTTTTCTCATTTTTTGGTTAACAGCAAGAGGCCTAACGTAGTATTTGCTGATTAGGTTTAATATCTGAATTTCTTTCTGAGTCTTACTTTTTACTGCAATAAATTGTGCTTACATAGAGCTCTCTGGGGATTTAGCAGTGATTAATTAGACTGTGGTTAGGGCCACTCAGGATGGATGTGGGGAGTGGGGCTACTGCGTGAGAGCAGCCGTTTCAGGGCTCCCACCTCAATCTTGAGCGTTACCATGGTGACAGCTGCCGCGGGAACCCACTGGGAGCCCAGTAGGCACGCTGGCTGCCAGACCTTTGTGTCAGTGCACTATCCCCAGCCTTTCAGAATCAGTATAATGAACTCTTTGGCCAGGGTGTTTCTGCTCACTAACCTAGGGGACACTTTATTCTTGCTCGAACTGTCACTTGCCAGATGTCAGTTTAGAAAGACAAACTATTGTCCCCTTCTTCCTGCGCTCTTCCTCTCAGCTTATTTTCACATCACACTGCCATCATTTTTTTTCTCACTTTATTGCTCTGAAAGTAACAGTTATTAATAGGGGAACTCATAAATTCAGATGCAGTGGAAAATCCAAAGAAACAAATCGGGCCTCTGACACAGCACTGACCAATAGAACTTTCTGTGATACAGATGGAAATGTTCCGCATCCATGCTGTTCAGTGCGGTAGCCACTGGTCACATACAGCTAGTCAGCATCGTAAGCGTGGACAGTTCAACTGAGTACATTTTTAGATTTACTTAATCTAATTCCTTTTCGTTTTAATTTAAATAGCTACATGCGGCTAGGACTGTTTTATTGAACAATACAGTTCTAGAATCATATTTAAGCCCGGTGAGTCGTCTGGCCAGGGAGGAACCATCCTCAGCAGGTTCCTCTCGTTTGAACTAGCATGTTTATTATCTGCTCTAAAGCATATTATTGTTATTGCCACATAAGGTATGCCTTGGCCTGCACTAACCGCCTCTTGTAAATTTAATTATACGGCTAAAGAAAGAGGAGCGAAAGGAGACATGATGATTTGGGCCATTACAGGTAATCATCATCTAGAAGCAACCCTTAAGGGGAAAGATGTTACTGTTTCTAAATAACATATTGGCCACATTACTGTGATTCTGCAAAGGAACCAGATTCTAACTAGAAGTCATCGGTTCTAGCCCCAGATTTTATGCTAGTTGACTGTATTACTTAGAAAATACACACAGCAGGGCGCCTGGGTGGCTCAGTTGGTTAAGCATCCGACTCCCGCTCAGGTCACGATCTCGTGGTTTGTGAGTTGGAGCCCCTAACTCACTGTCGGGCTCTGTGCTGACAGCTCCAAGCCTGGAGCCTGCCTCAGATTCTGTGACTCCCTCTCTCTCTGCCCCTCCCCACCCCATGTCTCTCAAAAAATGAATAAATGTTAAAAAAAATTAATCGTTAAAGAAAAGACACACAGCAAAGGGTTTTGGGCCTAAAAAATCCTTCTCTGTATGAAAAAGAAGACAATAATATTTACTGTGTGTTTAATAATATGACAGAGGCTTTAAGTCTCCTTTATTCCTTTAAACAAATTCATAAATTAGGAATTATGTACATTATACAGCGGAGGAAATTGAAGCTTAGGAGGGTTAAGTGATTTACATTTCCTTGTTAGTAATTGAAAGAACCAAAAGTCATTCAAACCCGAGTCTGTCTGTCTCCAAAGCCCAACATCTTCCTACAAAATCTCATTAGAATAGGTCTAACATCCCTTTTAATTCTTATCATTGAGGTAAGTGCCATGTATTTAACATATTGAGTGAACTTTGAATATAATGAAATGTAGAATTCTTGTCTGTACTCCTTTTTTAAAAACATGATAATGACTAATTTTTCAGACACTTCCTAACCTGGACTCATCTATGATGCCCTTATCCAGTGGCTTTCAAACCTGGCCTCACATTAGAACTATTTGGAGAGTTTTATAAGATACTGATGCCAGGGATCCTTCTCAAACCAATTAAATCAGAATCTCCAGGAGGAATAGGTCCCAAGGGTAATTTGTTTCAAGAAGCTCAAATGGTTCCAATGTGCGGGTGGGGCTGAGAACTGATGTGTCAGATGTGGACTCGGCAGAAACCTGGCTCTCTTGAGCCACCTGCTAGATCTTCATGCACCTGCCTCCAGGAGAAAGCCCCTTGGTATCTTGATATGTTTCGTTTTGTGGACTCAACGCTGGAGGAAACGATCGAGTTAAGATGGGAAACACATCTCACGCAAACAAGCTTCTTCTGACCACTGACTACCCATGAAGCGAGGACTTTTTCATTCTCAGCCTTGAGGCCCAGAAGCCTCTGTCACATGCAAAACGGGAAGGAAAGTAGTGGAAAGAGAGTAATTACCTGATGGAAGAAGGAAGGACATACCAGCTTCGTTCTGAATTCCTTTCCGTGTGCCTGGTGCTGTAGCAGTGCATGTCTATTTTCAGTTTGCTGCAGGGTTTGAAAAGCTTCCCAGCTGGCAGGTAATGCCATAGGAATGCAGGTATTCTGAAGCAGGATTCTCTCAAGGAGTCAAGGAGTTTAATAACTAGGGTAGCTCATAGACTAGAAAAGCAGGCTTGCCCATACTATCACACCTAAACCAACTGCCTTTTGTTTTTCTTTGACCCAAGTTCTATGCAATTCACACACACACACACACACACACACACACACACAAAGCAACTGTACACAAACATTCAGTAGCCCTACACACAACTCTCACATGACTTTAAAGAGCTCAAAGTTTATATTAAAATGCTGTTTTACTGATTTCACTCTCCTACTATCCTCAAAACTCCTCAGTGACATGGATTTCTCACAGCAGTGATTCATAAACTTGGAGAGTCTTGTTCAAAATGCATATTCCTGGGCCCCACTCCTGGAGGTGTAGAAAGGAGCCCATTTGAAATCTGTGTATTTTAGAGATGCTGGTAAACTGTTACAGGTGATCATGATAGTCTCAATAATGGTCCTCTAGAGATGTCCCTATTGTAATCCTCAGAACCTGCGAATAAATTAGCTTAAATGACAAAAGGATCTTTGCAGATGTAATGAGGTTAAGGATCTTTAGGTGGGAAGATAATCCTGGTTATCCACGTGGCACCAATGTCATCCAAAGGCCCTAATCAGAGGGATGCAGGAGAATCAAAGCCAAAAAAGGAGGTGTGACAGTGAGACCAGTGGTTGCAGTGATGTCCTTTGACGATGGAAGGAGCCGCGAGCCTTAGAATATAGACAGTCTCTAGAAGCTGGAAAGGCAAGGGAACAGATCTCAGATCATCTCTTGAAGACTCCAGGAGAAATGCTGCTCTGCCAGCATCTTGATTTTAGACTTCTGATCTCTAGGACTGTAAAATAATAAATTTTTGTTGCTGTAAGCCACTGAGTCTATGGTAATTTGATACAGCGGTAATAGGAAACTAATACATGAAATACAACATTAACCCAAATAAAACACTTTCTAGATAAATCAACTTCAATGCCTCTTTTCCTATAATGAAAAGGAACCTAGAACACAAAGAGTGCAGTAAATTACCCAACTTCACTCAGGCATTTAGGGAAAGTCCAGGATAAAAGTGGAATTCTCTTAGTTTGGTTCTACTTTGTCCTAGCATTCAGGGTGTCCTCAATCTAGCCCACATATTCCTATTATTCCTCTATCCTTACCCCTATGGACAAGCAAACTAGTAGACACATTTTTCCCCCTGAATAAGCAGCATAATTTGAGTTTTACTCCCTGTATATTTAGACTTCCCTCTTCCTTAAGTCCTTGCATTCTTAAACATTAAGGTTCATTCAGCGTCAGTCCTGCGTCTCCCGAGCTATCCCCGAGCATCAGATGAGCACTGACCTTTAACCTGTTTGGTGTTGCAGCTGCTCTTTAGAGAACAGGATGAAGAATCCCCAGTTAATCTATTTATTCTGCAGGGTGATGATCTGATTGGCTCTGGGCTTGCAGATACTCCCTTAAGTAACAGTGCGGCAGGAATGGTTGACTAAAGACCTTTAATCCAAGTCTAGCACCTCGATTATCAAGTTCCACTTTTTTATGAGTTATATTTAACTGACTCAATGACTTTTTAATAAATAATAAATAATAACAAATAATAATAAATAACAAACTTGAATTACTTGTTTTGTTAGTGGAAATAGACATCTTCCTTGTTCAACAATTACAGTCTTCCCAGTTACTTGAATTTATAGATGGCAACCTCAACTTTTACCTACCAGGGGAGTAACACAGCCTTTCTAAATATACATCTTATTGAGACATAATTCACATACCATAAACTTCACCATTTCAAAGTCGTTTCTAATATATTTACAGAGTTGTACAACCATCACCACTCCTTCCGGGACATTTTCATTACCCCCAAAAGATGAATAGACACTTTAACCATGAAAAGACATTCCCTATTCCCCTTGCTTCCCAGCCCTTCCCCAGCCCCTGACAACCACTAATCAATTTTATCTCTCTATGGATTTGCCTAGTTCATGTAAATTAAATCAGCCAATAAGAGGTCTTTGCAGCTGGCTTGCTTTACTAAGCTTACTGTTTTTAAGGTTCATCCATAAATATATCAGAATATCATTTCTTGTTATGACTGAATAATATTCTCCTATATGGATATACCACATTTTTTTCAATCCATTCGTCAGCTGATGGATATTTGGGTTGCCTCCACTTATTAGGTAATATGAATAATGTTACTATAATGTTACTATTTTTAGTGTGTGAAAATATGTTTTCAATTCTATTGGGTATATGCCTAGGAGTAGAATTGTTGGATCATATGAAAATATATGTATAACTTTTTGAGGTATTGCCAAACCGTTTCATACTGCTTTGGTGACCACACCATTTTACATTCTCACCAGCAATATATAAAGATTCCAATTTCTCTGCATCTTTTCCAACCCTTGTTATTTTCCTTTTTTATTTTAATTGCAGCCTTTCTGGTGGATAGGCAGTGGTATCTTATTGTGGGTGTTTTTTTTAATGTTTACTTATTTTTGACAGAGAGAAAGAGACAGAGCATGAACAGGGGAGGGGCAGAGAGAGAGGGAAACACAGAATCCGAAGCAGGCTCCAGGCTCTGAGCTGTCAGCACAGGGCCCGACCCGGGGCTCGAACTCACAGACCCCGCGACATCATGACCTGAGCCGAAGTCGGACGCTTAACCGACTGAGCCACCCAGGAGCCCCTCATTGTGGTTCTGATTGGCATTTCCCTAATAGATAATGATGCTGAAACTTTTTAATTGTGCTTTATTGCCCATTTGTATATCTTTAGAGAAATGTCTGTTGAATTTTTTTGCCTATTTTTCGTTGGGTTATCTTTTTAATTTTTTTTAAGTTTATTTTTGAGAGAGTGTGAGCAAGGGAGAGGCAGAGAGAGAGAGAGAGAGGGACAGATGATCAGAAGCAGGCTCTACGCTGACAGCAGAGAGCCTGGTGATGCAGGGCTTGAACTCAAGAACTGTGAGATCATGACCTGAGCTGAAGTTGGACACTTAACCCACTGAGCCACCCAGGCATCCCTTTGTCTTTTTCATTGTGGAGAACAGAGTCTCTTAGAGTAATATAAGAGTCTAGAATTTGGACTCCACCTCCCAGGCACTAGCCAGCATCCTTCTACTTTTCATAGATTCATCTGTGTGTTTCAGGTCACCAGTCCCACTACAGCCGTCCCCTCCCTCACAGCAATCTAAATTAGCACCAAGAAATAAGTGGAGAAAACATCCTCCTAGCTCAAAAGAAGTTTGGAGGGATGGTTGAATGGCTACCTGCTTCTTGCCATTCAGATCTTTGAGAGTCCTTGTTTGACCATTTGATCCATGGCACGCACTTTCTAATTGCATTACTCTGTACCTTTGTTTCATATTTTTCAGGAACTTTCCAGAGGGATTGTTAGGTCCCCCAATATCAGTATTTAGATGGCTTTTCTTAAAATTATTTTTTATTTAAATCCAAATTGGTTAACATATAGCGTAATAATGATTTTAGGAGTAGAATTTAGATTCATCACTTACATGCAACACCCAGTGCTCATCCCAACAAGTGCCCTCCTTAATGTCCATCATCCATTTAGCCCATCCTGCCACCCATCACCCCTCTAGCAACCCTCAGTTTGTTCTCTAAAGAGTCTCTTATGGTTTGCCTCCCTCTCTGTTTTACCTGGATGGCTTCCTTATTTTATTCTGTTTTCTGTTTTTGAGAAAGTCTAGCAAACTACAAGCATGCTCAATAGTAATTATCAGAACTAATTCCACATTCTAGAAACTAATTTAACTCAATGAATGTAGTGAACTACACTTTAAAGTTAACCAGGAAAAAAAAAGTTAGATGTCTTCATTCTTCCCGCTCTGGTATATAAAGCATAGTGAATATTTCATGTTTAGTTCTTACATAATTTCAAGCTTATCATATGCCTTTGTTTCATTGCTACCACAGAGAGAGAAGATAGGGTGTGGATATATAACGCTCCCTAGAAAACAGAAGTGTAGCAGCATTTCCAGCAGTCACATTCACCTAAATTCAAATCCTAGCTCACCATCAGAAGAACTTTGGGCAAGATGATCTGAGCTTATCTGAGATCTGAACTTATCTGAGCCCTTTCCCATTGTTGGCAAAATGGGGATAATAATACAATCTTATAGAAGAGTTTTGAGGATTGAAAACAATATTTCATCTAGCACTGCATTTCTTACAACAGTAAATGTTACCTGCTTTCCTCTCTTTAAATGTTTGTTTCATCTACAACTTTGTTATGGTAGGTTGGAGGGAGAGAAATTAGGTAAAAGGTTATTGAAAGAAAGGACATTAGGAAAACAAAATATGGTTCATCATGTATTTGGATAGCAGCCAGTGAAGGTCTACTCCAGACCTTCAGGTAGGGACCTGATGATCTATGCCTTAACAAGCTCCTCAAGGATCCTGGTGATTGGCTGAGATAGAAAAGTGATTCTAGCGGGGCACCTGGGTGTGGCTCAGTCAGTTAAGCATCTGACTTTGATTCAGGTCATGATCTCATGGTTCATGAGTTCAAGCCCCATGTCGGGCTCTGTGCTGACAGCTCAGAGCCTGGAAGCTACTTTGGATTCTGTGTCTCCCTCTCTCTCTGCCCCTCCCCTGCTCACACTCTGCCTCTCTCTCTCTCTCTCCAAAATAAGTAAATGTAAAAAAAAAGAAACAAAATTGATTCTAGGGATGCCTGCGTGGCTTAGTTGGTTAAACATCCAACTTCAGCTCAGGTCATGATCTTCCAGTTTGTGAGTTCAGGTCCCTCACTGGGCTCTGTGCTGACAACTCAGAGCCTGGAGCCTGCTTCAGATTCTGTGTCTTCCTCTCTCTCTGCCCCTCCTCCACTAGCACTCTGTCTCTCAAAAATAAATATTTTTAAAAATCTAAAAAAATAAAATAAAATAAAATAAAATAAAATAAAATAAAATAAAATAAAATAAAATTGATTCTCTGTCTCTTATTTCTTTCCCAGAAAAACTAATAAAACTCAAAGTTGAAAATTAAAGATAGCCAGAATGCAGGTGTCTTTACTGGGATGGAAATGCTCCTAAATAATTGAATAGAAACTTTTATCCAGACTAAACACTGGACAAGACTAAGAATGGGCTCCTAAAGACCTATTGTATCAAGCACAGTGAAAGCAAAGATTTGCTGGGGACACCCTCAGTCAAAGGCTGTTGGCTATGGGACATGAAACTCAAGACTCCCAATTCCCAGCCAAGATAAGGTTTCTCTTCCATAGCTCACAGAGTATGTGCAAAACTGTAAGTTGTTTTAATTCAAAAGTTTACTTTTTACATTTCTTAGTTTACAATCTTTGTTCTCAAAGTTACCCCTAAATTAGTTGCTTAGAACTACATAAGTATTTTTATTTATTTATTTATTTATTTATTTATTTAAAATTTTTTTTTTCAACGTTTATTTATTTTTGGGACAGAGAGAGACAGAGCATGAACGGGGAAGGGGCAGAGAGAGAGGGAGACACAGAATCGGAAACAGGCTCCAGGCTCTGAGCCATCAGCCCAGAGCCCGAGGCGGGGCTCGAACTCCCGGACGGCGAGATCGTGACCTGGCTGAAGTCGGACGCTTAACCGACTGCGCCACCCAGGCGCCCCCATAAGTATTTTTTTAATATTTATTTATTTTTGAGAGAGAGAGAGAGGGAGAGAGAGTGAGCACACAAACGGGGGAAGGGCAGAGAGAGAGAGAGAGAGAGAGAGGATCCGGGGCTCAAACTCACTAACCTTGAGATCATAACCTGAGCCGAAGTTGGATGCTTAACAGACTGAGCCACCCAGGCACTGCCTGTCACATAAGTATCTTTTAAGAGATGTAGTAAATGGTGCAAATAGTTAATGTACTCTTAGATTTTTGCAGCAAATTAAATACCTCTTTGAAATAACATAGCAAAATTACAGTTCAAATAGACCTATCTTAAGTTCTGGAAATAGAAGGTCATGGAGAGAATGAAGAAAATACAAAGAGGCACGAAAAGGGGAAACAAAGGGAAAATGTGTTTCCTCCTCTTGTCTGAATGTGGGGATTACCATGACGAAAATGTTTCTACGTCTTTCATTGCCTTTTCTGCGCCCACCTTCACTGGTCTGCAGTGTCCTTAGAGTTGTACCACAGGAAGGTCAGCCCTAACCCAGTCAAGGTTCTCCCCTGCTTAGCAAACACACACCTTGCACCTCCAGCCCAGTGCCAAAATCCCAGCTCAGTTCAGCAGAAAAATCTTGATTTCATACCATCTCTTTTACCACCTCAATGGAACGTAGCTTGTTTTATGGAGGTTGTCATCCAAGATATATACAATATATATAATTTATGGAATATTAGGCAATACAAACAGGGAAGAGCAGAAACAGTAACAACAAAGGAATTAAGCTATAGGCAGGAATGCAAGAGACTCAAATTTTTAAAATTTTTTTATTGTTTTATTTTTGAGAGACAGAGTGCGAGTGGGGGGAGGGAGGGCAGAGGGAGAGGGAGACACAGAATCCGAAGCAGGCTCCAGGCTCTGAGCTGTCAGCATGGAACCCGACGTGCGGCTCACCAACCGTGAGATCATGACCTGAGCCAAAGCCAGATGCGCAACTGATTGAACCACCCAGGTGCCCCCAAGGGCCCCTAATTTTAACCCACTTTTCAAAAACACTTGAGGGGTGCTACTGCTTGTGGTATCTATGCTGTTGGAAATGTGAAGTTGTCCATGGAGTCTTAAAACACTCGAGTCTCTTTCATTCACACATAGTCCCAATTCCCTTAAATAGGTGGCACTTAAAATAATTTAAGAAAATCTTAGTAACACCCAGCTTTTCATAATATACCAGGCAAAGAGAGATGGAGACGATCTTTTATTCAAATTGTTTGTGCCACAGCGTTTTCATCATGCTAAGAAGAAAAGTAGAGTCAAAATGGAGATTCACTGTTATTTTCTTATTTTGTTCTGTTTTTAGTACGTTGTAGTGGTTTTCTTTTAACTTTTAATTTTCACATAATTTCACATATATAGAAAAGTTTCAAGAGTGTTACTAAAAATTCCCATATTCCTTTCACCCAGATCTCCCACATGTTAAATTTTACTGTCTTGGCTGTATCTCTCAAACATTCCCCATTCCATGCCCCAGAAAAGTTTGAGTGTAAGTTGCAGAAATGATGTCCCTTCACCACCAAATCCCTCAATGTTTCACAGTGATTTGGACCCAATCTGCGTGCTGGGTGAGTCTCGAAACCCTCTGAGGTACATGGGCTGGAGGGTTATAATACCTCCCTCCCTAGGCTTTCAGATCAGCATTAGACTCAAGCTTCTTTTGACTGGAATATCTCAGGATATTTGGAGCTGCTTCCAGAGTCCCTCAAAAGAAAGAGGGCAGTAACTACTGTCTTCCCTGTCAGGGGAAGACTTTCTAACACTTTTCGACATCCAAAGCTGTTCCAGTATTTTAAAAAGATACCATTCCCCTCCCACCGTAGCTGCTGACCTAATTCAGTTGAGCACACCCTATTAAATATTTACTAAACATCAGTTCGTGGAAGCACTATATCAAATGTGTACACAGGGGCAATGCCCACTGGGCGGGTTTCCGGGAAATCAAAAAGCACAGTTCTGAATTAGGAGAGTGGCTGATGCTCTAAGAAGAGTAAGTGTAACATACACTTGCCTGTTTGGAAAAATGGATCCACACAAGAGCAGGAAATAGAAAATGGAAGGTTAAAAAGCGGAACCAGAGGCATCAGAAGCACAGCCTACGAGAAGCTGCATATTCTCTTCCTGTGCTGATACAGAAACAACCTTCCTTCATTTATTGCCCATCTTTCACATTTGCAATTGCACATTTTCTTGAGGGCCAAGAGCAGATCTAAGTGTTGTGGATGCTGAAGTTTTACAATTTAAGGGTTTCTTGTTATGAAAACAAACATAAAATTATGAGCATAGAGTCCAAAGGTAAATATCTATAAACGGAATTTCAACCTCAACAGATAAGCAAACTTTGAGGGGCTGACAAATATCATAAACATCACAAAATCAGTAAAATAGCATACTAGTTTTGCTAATTAACTAACATGACGTTATAATAATTTTCCTGCATTATTTGGCTTCGTACTCTCTTCATATGATTTTATTTTTTCTTAATTCTTTTTAATGTTTATTTATTCTTGAGAGAGAGATTGGAGACAGCATGAGCAGGGGAGGGGCAGAGAGAGACGGGGACAGAATCCGAAGCAGGCTCCAGGCTTTGAGCTGTCAGCACAGAGCTCAATGCAGGGCTCAAAATTGTGAACCGCGACACCATGACCTGAGCTGAAGTCACACGCTTAACCGACTGAGTCACCCAGGTGCCCCCATGTAATTTTATAATGTCATGTTCTACATGGGGAATATAAAAACAATTCCATCTCACCTCTACCATGATTGGATAAAATTTCTATCAAAATAAAATAAGTTTCCTCCTTCATTGGGGCCAATTTTAAACAATGGTTTAAACTTCTCTTTATAATTATGTCCTTCATCCTGTGGATGGTGTGGGCAAAATTGTCCTGTCATAAATAACAGGGTGGGAGTGAAGAACTTATCAGAGTCTTTCCAAATGTCAAACCTTTTGCTAGAGTGGAAGAACAAGACGAACCTAGGACATGCGGGAGGAGGAAGGACAATGGAAAAGGAGGGACAAGAGCATAAAAGAAGAAACAAGATAGAGATGGGGAGAGGATACTGAAATCATTTTTCCCAAGCCTTGACTCAGAAGGCCTTTGCTAACTCTTTCTCTTCTCCTATCACAAAGTGAAGTTAAATGCCAAGGGGCAGGCACGCTTCCATCGCTGAGAGAATCCGATCTAAAATAACAAGCAGACACGAATGGGTGACAAGCATGATGAGCACTGTGGTGTCCACTTTTGAGTTAACTATAAAAAGATGTCAGCACAGATGGAGGAGGAGAGCGTATCTTTGCCGCTCCGCTTGAAAAATAAAGACCAGAAATATAAATGCCATCAAAATGTTGACTCTTCTCGAACCAGAAATTTTGGTTTCGTATTCAAAGCCATGCCCATTTAGAAGAAAAACACATTCATTTGGGTTTTGTGGTTTGGGAAAAGGACTGCCAGAGAGGAGGTGGAAGCCACGGTGGAGCATTCCTGAACAATCCACAGCAGGCCTGGGGTGATCACCATGCGGGCAGCTCCTGAGCCATCAGAGTCAAAATAGCAACAGGACCAGAAATAATTCAAAGCCTGAAACATTTTCTTCCCTCCAGTTCAAACTCTCTTGCTTCTATCACATGGCTCCAGCCATCCTGCCCCCTCCACAAAACCTTTCTTCGCTGAAGCAGTGACAACTCCCTTTGAACTCTACTTTATATAAATACACAATTCCCATGGTTCTCTTATAACTCCATTAAATGCACTTGCTCTCTGGCTGGTGCATAATGCAGATCCCTTTTATGCTGCATTTGTTCAATGCTCGATGCTTTGGCTCTTCAGCCTTCATATTCGGCAGGCTCTTCTAAAGTATTGTGAGTGCCACATCGAATTCATAAAGCATTATATTTAGCAAAACCTCTTTTTTTTTAAGTTTTTATTTATTTTAAGAGAGAGAGAGAGAGAGAGAATCCCAAGCAGGCTTCATACTACCAGGGCAGGGCCCAGTGCAAGGCTCGAACTCAAAAACCACAAGATCATGACCTGAGTTGGAATCGAGAATCAGACCTGTAACCAACTGAGTCACCCAGGCGCCCCCTTAGCAAAATCTATAACACAGAAAACCAAATATTTATCATTAATGCTCAATGATAAACTAGAGACAAGGCCATTTTAGAGAAAATATGAATGAAATAATGGTCAGCAAAGCAAATTATCTTTGCGATGTGTATGTCCCCCTTCACAGCTCCCTTTACCTCCTCGGCACCCTCATACTCCTTCTTGTTTCACCGAACCTTAGTTCTTTTTAACTATGAAAAGCTTCATGTACACGTAAAACCATATAAAAATAGAAATCTTCATTTTCAAGAACAATAGTAAAATGAACACCTGTGCACCCCACTTCAGAAACAGAAATGTGCCTTCAACACCCCTCGTGTGTCCCTTCCCAACCACGTCCCTGTCCTCCCACATTCTGAGGTAACCGTTTCCCTGGGAGTTTACAAAAGTCATTAAGAGGGGGGCGCCTGGGTGGCGCAGTCGGTTAAGCGTCCGACTTCAGCCAGGTCACGATCTCGCGGTCCGTGAGTTCGAGCCCCGCGTCAGGCTCTGGGGTGATGGCTCAGAGCCTGGAGCCTGCTTCCGATTCTGTGTCTCCCTCTCTCTCTGCCCCTCCCCCATTCATGCTCTCTCTCTCTCTCTCTGTCCCAAAAATAAATAAAAAACGTTGAAAAAAAATTAAAAAAAAAAGTCATTAAGAGGGAAGTGGAGGAAAGGTCAGGAAGGTGGGACGGCCAAAGTTCGGGCATTTGGGAGGTCTGCCGTTGATAGGCCAGGACCGTGGCCAGCTCTGCTTTCTCTGCTTCTGAGTTCACCATGGCCCACTCCCTGCTCCCAAGAGTCGGTGAAAGGTCGCCCTCTTTCACCCCATCCAAAGAATAAACTCCAGATTGCTGGTGGGAAGCTGAAGGGCAGTCAGCCTGTCTATGTCTAAGTTGTTTTTCCAAGTGTGGCTCACAGTCCTGTCTTCCAGTGAATCTTCCCTGACGCCCGCACTGTGAATTCTCCTTGCCTTCTCCTGGCTTCAGGCATGTCACATCTCAGGCAGATACTTCAGTTAGTGTGCCATTGGCACAGGTAAGGAGACTTTGCCACAGTGATGCACGTGAAATAAAAGTGCTGGAAAATGTTTTTCTCCATTTATCCCTAAAACCAAACACATGTGTATTAAGCACTAAACAAATTAAAATCTGATTTACCCATCTGCTTGTAATTTATTTTTATAGCACAGCTAGAGACTGTTTCCCTTTCATAGTTAAGAGGTGAACAGTAGGCGAACAAAGTATTAAGAATGTTACCACCTTTTAAATAATGTTTTCTAAGGGTGCCTGGGTGGCTTGGTCAATTAAGTGTCTGGCTTCAGCTCAGGTCATGATCTCGCAGTTCATGAGTCTGAGCCCCACATCAGGCTCTCTACTGTTGGTGCGGAGCCTGCTTTGCATCCTTTGTCTCTCTCTCTGTCTGTCTCAATGATAGCTAAACATTAAAAAAAAAAATCTTTAAAGAATCTTTTCAAACTATATGATGATGGTAAGTACCTTTACTGTTTTAACTAAGCTACAAAATATCAGTAAAAACGATATATCCAGATTATCAGATATTACCTACCACCCAGAATTAACCATGTTACATTGCTATATATCCTTCCAGATTTAATATATCTTTTTCTCACAAAAAAACTTAGATCATCCTGAATATGCTGTTTTTTTTAATTTTTATTTTTTTTTTTAGTCTTTATTTTTGAGAGAGAGAGAGAGACAGAGACAGAGTGTGAGTGGGGGAAGGGCAGAGAGAGAGGGAGACACAGAATCCGAAGCAGTTCCAGGCTCTGAGCTGTCAGCACAGAGCCCGATGAGGGGCTTGAACCCATGAACTGTGAGATCATGACCTGAGCTGAAATCGGACACCTAACCGACTGAGCCACCCAGGCGCCCCTGAATATGCTGTTTTTTTATACAGACTTTTTTCATTCAGTATATCCTGGGTCTCTTCTCATCTCAATAAATGCACTTCTAAAACAGTAATATTTAATGTGCATATATTAATTTATACATGTGTAGTAAAATCACAATAAAACCCAAGGAAAAATAAACACAAAATTCAGAAAAGCAGGTGTTTTTATTGAGAGGGGATTGGATTTGAGAAGGGCCTAGCCATGATTTTAAAGACATAAAATATTTTTCATTATTTTTATACCAGGAATATTATTTATAAAACTTAGACACAAATAGACTATTTTGTGATATAGATACATCAAAATTTATTCAAGCAACTTCCTTCCAGTAAGCATTTATATTTTTCCAATCTTTCGTTAAACAAAACTGATGAATATTCTTATAATAAAATATGTTACAAATACCTTTCTTTTTATTCTAGGACAAATAAAATTGTTTAGTCAAATGGTTTGCAAAATTTTAAGGCCGTTAATATATATTGCTGAACTGCCATCCAGAAAGGTTATGCCACTTTGAATTTCCATCAGCAATGTCTTGAGTGTCCTTCTCTCTTTGTTCTCAGACACTGACCATAATTAAAAAAAAAAATTCTGCCAATTTGATTAGTGAAAACTTGTCTTCTATATTTTCTGTAATTTCCATTTCTTTAATTACTGGTGTAATTAAACTTTTGAAAAGTTTTGAACTATTTCTACTTTTTTCTTTTATTAACTACTTATGAATATTCTTTGTTAAGTTTTCTGATAGAGCATTATTATTTTTATTGATTTCTAAGAGTTACTTATATAAAGATGTCAATCTTATGTCCATCTTCTATGGTGGTAGGCAGGAAAATGGCCTCCCAAAAATGTTCACCTCCTAGTATCCTAGAACCTCTGAATATATTATATGTCAAAAAGGAATTAAGGTTGCAGGTGGAACTAATTTTCCTAATCAACTGACCTTAAAACACAGAGATAATCCTGGATTATCCAGTGGACTCAATGTAATCATAAGGAGTCTTAAAAGTGGAAGAGAGAGACAAAGGAGGGATCAGAGTCAAAGAGAGATTTGAAAATGCTACACTGCTTCCTTTGATGATGAAGGAATGGATTCACAAACCAAAGAATGTGGAGAGCCTCTAGAGGCTGGAAAGGGCAAGGAAATAGATTCTTTCCTAGAGCTTCCAGAAGGAACAGAGCCCTGCCAACAGCTTGACTTTTGCTCAGTGAGACCCATTTCAAATTTCTTGAACTGTAAGGCAATAAATTCGTGTTGTTCTAAATCACCAAGTTTATAGTAATTTGTTACAGCTGCAATAGGAAACGGATACACATGTTGCAAATGTTTTCCCAATTTTTTTTATACACAGAATGTTTACAAAACTATCAAACTGTCCTTAATGACTTGTGCTTTTTAAAATGTATTCACTATATTTCTTCTATTCTCAATTACAGTGAAAAGATAAAATTTGATCAGAAACAGATGATGATGGGACCAGAGGCAGAGAAGGGTGATGGCATAGTCAGGATACTGCTCACCTGTAGGGAGATTGAGCTAATCAGGAAATACATTGAAGTTAATGGGAGCCACGCTTCTCCTGGTCACAGAATGGGTTAATAAAAATGGAAATGGAGAAGGCTAAGGTATTGGACTGAAACTGAGAGATAGATATACAATAATAGATAAAGATGTGTGGGCAGATATATAATTAAATAATACAGAAATATAAACATATCTCTGTCGTCCAAGAGGGCCAAGAAGTAATAATACCCTAGCAGTAATGAGCCCACCGAGCACCCAGATATTGGTTTCTATATGCCTCCACACAAAGGAACCTTCAAGTTCCATGGAGAAATGGTTGATTCCAAGGCAGGACACAGAAAGTACAAAATGACTCAGAAAACACAGAAGTGCTTAAAGAATGATGGGGACATGCTAACAACATCATAGGAAGTTGCTTGAAGAGACTTCAATGGCCAAATCTGGGACAATCAGAGCATCAGGATAAATAATGAATGAGGCAAAAAATCCATCAGGCCAGAATGAAGGACTGAATAAGAAGGGAAAGCTTTTCTTTCAGTATAGTAACAACCAAGTATTGTGGAAGGAATGATGACATGGGTCAGAGTGGAGTCATCAGTGGATGTTAAAGATAAAGAATTATGCATTTGCATAGTCTTGGAGTATCTTTTTTTTTTTTTCCAACGTTTATTTATTTTTGGGACAGAGAGAGACAGAGCATGAATGGGGGAGGGGCAGAGAGAGAGGGAGACACAGAATCGGAAACAGGATCCAGGCTCGGAGCCGTCAGCCCAGAGCCTGACGCGGGGCTCGAACTCACGGACCGCGAGATCGTGACCTGGCTGAAGTCGGACGCTTAACCGACTGCGCCACCCAGGCGCCCCTTGGAGTATCTCTTAACAAAGCCCACCCACAAAGGGGAAAATAATGACCTCATCGTTTAGGAATCTGGCGGATACCAACTTGAATGGGTTACCAAGGTTAACATCTCCAGTGGTAGGAAAGACCAACACGGAAGGGCTGCTGATGTAATACCGTCAGGACAGTATCATCTCTCTGCTATTCCTGATAAGAATGAATGGCCTGAGTCTTGCCCTGTTGGGAAATATCACAATGCCTTAGACTGATGGACATTCTTTATACTCTAAAACTGTGAACTACGTGAAAGTCAGGGAAAGACTGTGGAACTGCTTCAGACTAAAGGAGACTAAAGAAATATGAGAACTTGGGGCGCCTGGGTGGCGCAGTCGGTTAAGCGTCCGACTTCAGCCAGGTCATGATCTCGCAGTCTGTGAGTTCGAGCCCCACGTCAGGCTCTGGGCTGATGGCTCAGAGCCTGGAGCCTGTTTCCGATTCTGTGTCTCCCTCTCTCTCTGCCCCTCCCCCGTTCATGCTCTGTCTCTCTCTGTCCCAAAACTAAATAAACGTTGGGAAAAAAAAAAAAAAAAAAGAAATATGAGAACTAAATGCAGTGGGTGATCCTAGCTTGGGTCCATAATATGTCTTTCAGAAAACAAAGGAGGAGAAAACAACTTCCTGGTTTCATGAGACTAGTGAAAACCAGATAACAAACGACAAAGCCATTACAAGAAATTTCCAAAACAATATCTTTCCTAAACCCAGACATAAAATCTCTAACAAAATACTGGCAAATTAAATATTTCAAAACAGAACTGAAACAAGTCCAGGGTACAAAATCAATACAAAGAATCTGGAATAGTAAAAACAATCTTGAAAAGGAATAATAAAGTTGAGCAATTTATTCCACAGGATTTCAAAACCTACGATAAAACTACAATAATCAAGATAGTGTTGTATTGCCAGGAAAGACATGTAGACCAATAAAACAGAGTCTAGAAATAGACACATACACAGAGCACATTCATTTTCAATGAGGGCACCAGAGCAATTCTTTTGAGAAAGAAAGTTCACAAATGGTAGTGGAACAACTAGATATCTTTATGGAAAATTAAATAAATCTTGACCTCCATGCCACTCCGTATATAAAATTATTTCAAGATTCACCCAAAATAAAATCTAGAACAGTAAAGTATCTAGAAGAAATATAGAACTATAGCTTCACATCCTTGAAGCAGGCAAAGATTTCTTAGAATGTAAAAAGCACTAAACACAAAATGTGATAAATGACACTTCATCAAAAATAAGTTCTAGGGACACCTGGGTGGCTCAGTTGGTTAAGCATCCGACTTCAGCTCAGGTCATGATCTCATAGTCCCAGAGTTCGAGCCCCCATCAGACTCTGTGCTGACAGCTCAGAACTCATAGCCTGCTTCAGATTCTGTGTCTCCCTCTCTGCCCCTCCTCTGCTTGCACTCTGTCTCTCAAAAATAAACAAACACTTAAAAAAATTAAAAAAAAATAAGTTCTGTACATTAAAACATATCATTAAGAAACTAGTCAAACTTCAGACTGGAAGAAAGTACACTACATGTGTCTAACAAAGGACTTGTATTCATAATATATAAGGATCTTCTACAAATCAATAATAAAGAAATCTATTCAATAAAATGCACAGAAACTGAAAACACTTTACGAAAAAGATATGTGATCGTTCAATATGGACTTGAAAAGATGTTCATTACTCATCAGAGAAATAACAATAAAAACCACCTTAAGATTCCATTCTATACTCATTAGAATGCTGAAAAGCAGAGACTGAAAATACCAAATGTTGGTGAGGATGCAGAACTCTCATGTGCTGGTGGAAATGTAAAATATCACAAACATTAAAAAAGCAAACATTGGGCAGTATCTTTCAAACATTCAACAATTCTATGAATCCATTCTTAGGTGTCTACCTAAGAAGTAAAACCATATCTTTACAGAAAGACTCATACTTGAATGTTTATAGCACTCTTGCTCAAAGTAGCCTAAAACTTGGAAGACAATTGTCCATCAGTGGAAGATGAATAAACAAATTGTAGTGTAGGCATACATGGTATATTACTCAGCAACTAAAAGACACAAAACTTCATGGATGAATCTTAAAAACATTATAATGAACAACAAAAAATGGACACAAAAGGACATATAATTTACAATCTCATTTATATTAAGTGAAGGAAAATCAAAATTCATTCATGCTGAGAGCAATCAGAAAGTGGTTGTTTCCTGCACTGAAAGTTTAAGTGGGAGGAGGCACAGTGGCACTTTCTCGTGGGATGGAAATATTCTATAGTTTGGGGGCGTGGTTGCGAAGATATCTAGAAGTCAAAACTCGTCAAACCAAATCCTTAAGATTTATGTATTTTACCGTATATAAATTATATCTTGATAAAAAGTTAATTTTCTAAAACAAGCTAAAACTTGTTGCTGTAAGAAAACATGAATATGATATCCAACTCTGTACAGTACAGAAATTAAAAATATAATAGTTTGACCTAAGAGGCAAAAACCAATGAGAATGTTCACAATATGATGGTTTTAGTGGAAGTATGTTCATATTTATCATACACATAGCCATTTTTAAAAAATGTTTATTTACTCTTGAGAGAGAGACAGACAGAGCATGGGGGGGGGGGTTGCAGAGTGAGAGAGGGAGACAAAGAATCCAAAGCAGGCTCCAGGCTCTGAGCTGTCAGCACAGAGCCCCACATGGGGCTCAAACTCACGAACCACGAGATTATGACCCGAGCCAAAGATGCTCAACCGACTGAGCCACCCAGGTGCCCAAGATTTTACTTTTAAGTAACCCCTGCTCCGAAGGTGGGGCTGGAACTCACAACCCTGAGATCAAGAGTCGAGGGCTCCACTAAGCCACTCAAGTCCCACTACACATAGCCATTTAAATATGTTTACTTTACACTTTAAAGGAAAAGATAGTGAGGAAAGAATGCAAATCATGTTATAGTTTATAAATCCTAGGATTTGTACTAAAGTCATTTGCATTTTTTTTTAGTCTCCTGGCATCTGAACTCCTTCCCTAAGCCTGTGGAATTTTTGCCCTCTGATACAGAAGCCCCAAAGCCAGATACTCGCTTTCATAGACTCCATTGCTTTGAGGACAGGGCATATGAACAGGCGCAGTCTGCATCCAGCTGGATATTGATCTGGGAACTGTTGAGAAAAGAAGCAGGCTGTGGGGATTCCTTCTGGCAGCAGCAGGGGCCGTAGCTTTGAAGATACAGTCACAGCTATAGCAGGGGGTCATCCAGCAGCCAGTGTCAGCGTGGGCAGTGTCAACGTCAGGGGAACAAGGTGCAAACCATTCATCTGGTGTTTGGTGAAGGTGGGAATAGTATCCCCAGCAGATTGAGTTCTACAGCATAATGTTCACTTCAAATATGTGTGCTCTGCTTTATCCCGCCCGTTTTTCTAGCCTTCTCTCCACTGTTCTAAATGCCTCTATAAACTATCAATACCTTTTCACAAAATTCCTTTTCCACCAAAGTCATCCAGAGTTAATTTTTATTGCTGGCAATAAGACCCTGTTGGGAAAATAAAATAATAAAAACGCTCTAACATAGAATAACAGCAGAGATGATGCTCCCTCCAGATAACAGAGATTTTACAAATAAGTAGAAGATATTTGGTCTTTCAAAAAAATTTTTTAAGTTGCTTTCAATAATTTAATATTCTGAGGTCAATACATGCTTCCAAAGTATTTTTCATAATTAATGTTATGTTTTAAAAAAGGAGACATTTTCAAAATATCCACGGCAGGGGAGAGGGGGGAGTAGACTTCTGTCATAATAATTTACACAGTGGATGACTGAGATTCTAAAAGAAAACGTTAAAATTAAAAAAAAATTGTTAAATGGAAACAAATACACAGCTAACATTTAAGGAAGTATTCTGTCTATGTTGTAGCACTCAATAGGTAGGTTTGAGAAGATGTTATTGTATTTGTGTGACTCTAAGATCTTTGAGACTAAGCATCCTACCTTTCCTTATCAATTGTGAACTTACCAGCCATCAATTTTACTGAGGCTACTTTATATCTACTCAAAATTCCCACCTACATAAACTCTTTAGGTAAAGAGTTTCATGAATTTACTCTTTGCTATGTGAATTAGTAATTTTTTGGTTCCATTATTCTTATACTATAGAATTTTATACATAAATCTATGTCTCTGTAAAACGTCTTTTGAAGAAATAATATGTAAACTCAGAGAATTATTTCCATTAAGGTTTTTTATTTATTTTTTAATTTGTATCTATCTTCATCAGTCCAAGCAAAATCCCCTTTTAATGTTGTTCTCTTTTTTTTTCACCATTTTTCCTCAACACCTTCCATTCCTATGCTCATGGCCTTTCCCCATTGGCACATATTCTGTGTTTAATATAAGTATTCTTGAACAATACAGAGTTGTTTTATTTTATGTGTAAGTATACCAAATTACCTAAATTTTAACATATGAATTTCATTGCTCCCTACCTTGCCCTCGGGAAGGTTCCATTTTAGTGGAGACAAAAGACAAGTTCACACACAAAATAAGACAATAATTTCAGGTAGTGGTAAATGTTATTAAGGAAATACACAGGGTGGTGCAATAGTGATTGAGTTACTTTATAAAGGGTGGTTTCTGAGAATATGTCATTTGAGCTGAGATCGGAAACATAAAAATACTGTTATGAAAAACATCCAAAGAAAACATAGGCTCTGAAGAAAGAACAAACTAAACTTAGGAGTCAAATAGAAGAGACAACTGCTGTGTCTCACTCGAGTGCAATGAGCCAGAGAAAAAGCAGTTGTAGACAAGACAGGAGAAATAGGCAAGAACTGGATCATCTAGGGTCTTGTAGGCTGAAGCCAGGAGCACAGTTTTTTTTATTCTAAGAACATCTGGAAGCCCTTGGAAGAGTATAACGGCAGGGGAGCAATGTGTTTTTTATTTAAAAAGCAAACTTTAGTTGCTGTGAAAAAAATCGGCTACTGGAGTGAGAAAAAAAGCAGGGAAATTAGTTAAGAGATCATCTTGGTCTGTGTGAGAGATGATGGTCTGGAGAAGAGCAGGAGGGCTGGAGATAGAAGCTTGTGGACCATAGAAGCCCAGAGAGGAAAGAGTTTCAAAAAATTCAAAACTGAGGCTGTAGTCGATCATTTCAAATACTGCTGAGCTTACATATTTGAGGACAGAAAAAGAAATATTGGGTTTGGCAACTTGCAAGTTGTTAGTGACAGAAGATAGATGGAACTCATTGAAGAATGAATGAAGGCTTTTTTTTTAAATTCAGAATACCAGATTCAACCCTCTGGTCCCTTCCAAACTTCCATGAAAATGACAATAAAGATGTAACAAAAATTCATAAACCCATAGGGAGAAAGAGCAGGGGAGGTTCAACGACAAAATTTTGGAGTTTGCAAAACAAATCAATTCGGAGTAAGTGTCAACAGAATGGAGAAAGGTTAGTCCAAAGCTAGGAGGGGAGGAAACAGGGCAGCAATCAATCCATTTTTCAGTGCAAGACCACTAGAAGATCAACCACTGGTGGTACCAGGTGCCTCTGGAAGTGAGGGGAAACATGGAGTTGGAAGAGGAGGACTAGCTACGACTCTACCCATCCCATCCCTTGATCCTCTTTGATACCCAAGGGGAAGCCTAGAGAGTCACTCACTGGAGAGTGCAAAACAGGAGGGTCTCTAGAACAGAGAACTTCAAGTGCAGTTGAGGACAGGAGTCTTATATTGAAAGCCCTCTTCTCCCAATGGCAGTTAGGTTTACATCCTCCAGAAAGGTGATTGGAAGATTCTACTCTATGAATCTAACTAGTCATTTTGTTTCCCAGTATAAAAGTCCCATCAGGTCACCCTGTAAGAAAGACCACAGTCAACAAGTCCTCTCCATATACAGATCTTTCCAGTAAGCATTCGATATTCCTTTGTTAAAGATAAACAGGCAAGAAACACCAGACATTTGAGGAAAATATCTATTATGAAATTCAGAGTAAAACAGATAGGAAAAAACTGCAGGTCAGAAGAAACAGTTATGCAAATTGATGAAAACTTTAAAATAAAATTAAAAAAACTACCATTAATATCCATACAAAGATGAAGGAAAAAAATTACATTCATATAGTATAACAAAATCTTATACAGGAAGCATTCAGAGAACAAGAATGTGTTCATGGGAATTATAAATGATAAAAATTTTAAAATTCAATGGAAGGCTTGGAATAATATGTCAAGAATACCCCCTAAGAAATAGAATAGGCAAAGACATGGAATAAAGTGAGCAAAGGACCCTTCCAAGTATATTAGATCAATATATTAGAAGTCTGATATAATAAGATTTCCAGAAGGGAGGAGTTAAGATGGCAGAGCAGCATGGAGATCCTGAGCTTGTCTCGTTCCTGAAATGCAACTAGATCAGCACCAAACCATTTTGCACACCTAGGAAAGTGATGTAACAAAAAGCCACAGAACTTGGCAGGTATGCAGTGCAGAGGTGTGAACTGGGAAAACTGGGGGAGAGAAAAGCCACAGAGGAAGGGAGCTGCTTTCGCAGAGAGAAAAGAGAGAAAAAGAAAGGAAGAGAGTGCAGCACATCGGGACCTTGCAAGAAAAACACTCCACACTGACAGTAGCTGGGAAAGAGTGAAAACACTCGCAGGGGACTGAACAAGAAATCTGTTTCCCAAAACCATTGATGGGGAGAAAGGAGAGGGTTTCAATGCCACCAGGATTCTATAAATAGTGGAGTGCAGAGTCTGAAGTTTCGGAGCTCAGTGCCTGGTGGTGCTCTGATGAAAAGTAGGGCAAATCTCCAGAAGCAGTGAGTCTGATGGATCTGGATCCATATAGCACACAGGGAGTAGCCAGTCTGCTGCTTAGAGTACATTTGGTAGAGGCCATACGACCTCAAAAGATATAAGGTGACAGAATGGATAAGAAAATAAGACCCATCTATATGTTGCTTACAAGAGACTCATTTTAGACCTAAAGACACCTGCAGATGGACAGTAAGGGGATGGAGAACCATCTGTCATGGCAATGGTCATCAGAAGTAAGCTGGAGTAGCCATACTTCTATCAGACAAACTAGATTAAAAAAAAAAGACTGTTAATAAAAGATGAAGAAGGGCATTGTATCATGATTAAGGGGTCTATCCACCAAGAAGATCTAACAATTGTAAATATTTATTCTCCCAATGTGGGAGAACCCAAATATATAAATCAATGATCAAAACACAAAGAAACTCATTGATAATAATGCCGTAATGGTAGGGGACTTCGATACCCCACTTACAACAATGGACAGACCATGTAAGCAGAAAATCAACAAGGGAACAATGGCTTTGAAAGACACACTGGACCAGATGGACTTAACAGGTGTATTCAGATTATTTCATCCTAAAGCAGAATACACATTCTTCTTGAGCGCACATGGAACATTCTCCAGAATAGATCACATACTGGGACACAAATCAGCCCCCAACAAGTACAACAAGATTGAGACCATACCTGACATATATTTTCAGACCACAACACTATGAAACTCGAAATCAACAAGAAAAAATTTGGAAAGACCACGAGTACTTGCAGATTAAAGAACATCCTACTAAAGAATGAAAGGGTTAACCAAGAAATTAAAGAGGAAATTAAAAAGTACATGGAAGGGGTGCCTGGGTAGCTCAGTCGGTTAAGCGTCCGACTTCAGCTCAGATCACGATCTCACGATCCGGGAGTTCGAGCCCCGCGTCGGGCTCTGGGCTGATGGTTCAGAGCCTGGAGCCTGCTTCTGATTCTGTGTCTCCCTCTCTCTCTGCCCCTCCCCCGTTCATGCTCTGTCTCTCTCTGTCTCAAAAATAAATGTAAAAAAAAAAAAAAATTAAAAAAAAAAAAGTACATGGAAGCCAATGAAAATAAAAACACGACAGCCCCAAACCTCCGGGATGCAGCAAAGGAGGTCATAAGAAGGAAATATATAGCCATCCAGGCCTTCCTAAAGAAGGAAGAAGAGTCTCAAATATACAACCTAACCTTACACCTAAAAGAGTTGGAAAAAGAACAGCAAATAAAGCCCAAAGCCAGAAGGGAAATAATAAAGATTAGAGCAGAAATCAATGATACTGAAATTTAAAAAAGAGTAGAACAGATCAATGAAACCAGGAGCTGATTCTTTGAAAGAATTAACAAAACTGATAAACCCCTAGCCAGGCTGATCAAAAAGAAAAAGGACCCAAATAAATAAAACCAAGAATGAAAGAGGAGAGATCACAACCAACAGTGTAGAAATAAAACAATAAGAGAATATTATGAGCAATTACATGCCAACAAATTTGGCAACCTGGAAGAAATAGACAAATTCCTAGAAACATACAAACTACAAAGACTGAAACAGGAAGAAATAGAAAATCTGAAATGACTCGTAACCAGTAAAGAAATTGAATCAGTAATCAAAAATTTCCCAATAAACAAGAGTCCAGGGCTGGATGGCTTTCCAGGAGAATTCTACCAAGCATTTAAAAAGTTAACACCTATTCTTTTGAATCTGTTCGAAAAAATAGAAATGGAAGGAAAACTTCCAAACTCATTCTACGAGGCCAGCATTACCCTGATTCTAAAACCAAAGACCCAAC
Source organism: Felis catus (assembly GCF_018350175.1). Lineage (NCBI taxonomy): Eukaryota > Metazoa > Chordata > Mammalia > Carnivora > Felidae > Felis > Felis catus. The sequence goes on from NC_058375.1 coordinate 154,785,043, forward strand.
TAAAAAGGAAAACTACAGACCAATTTTCCTGAAGAACAAGGATGCAAAAATTTTCAACAAAATACTAGCAAACTGGATCCAACAATACATTAAAAGGATTATTCACCATGATCAAGTGGGATTTATTCCTGGGATGCAGTGCTGGTTCAATATCCATAAATCAATCAATGTGATACATTAATAAAAGAAAGGATAAGAACCACATGATCCTCTCAATAGATGCAGAAAAAGCATTTGACAAAATACAGAATGCTTTCTTGATAAAAACCCTCAAGAAAGTAGGGATAGAAGGAACATACCTCAAGATCATAAAGGCCATATATGAAAAGCCCACTGCTAATATCATCCTCAATGGGGAAAAACTGAGAGCTTTCCCCCTAAGGTCAGGAACACGACAGGGATGCCCATTATCACAACTGTTAATCAACATAGTGTTGGAAGTCCTGGCCTCAGCAATCAGGCAACACAAAGAAATAAAAGGCATCCAAATTGGCAAGGAGGAAGTCAAAACTTCACTCTTCATATACGACATGATACTCCATGTGGAAAACCCAAAAACTACTAGAACTGATACATGAATTCAGCAAAGTCACAGGATATAAAATCAATGTACAGAAATCGGTTGCATTTCTATACACCACTAGTGAAGTAGCAGAAAGAGAAATCAAGGAATCGATCCCATTTACAATTGCACCAAAACCCATAAAATACCTAGGAATAAAGCTAACCAAAGAGGTGAAAAATATATACACTGAAAACTATAGAAACCTTATGAAAGAAATTGAAGAAGACACACACAAAAAAGGAAAAATATTCCATGCTCATGGATTGGAAGAACAAATAGTGTTAAAATGTTGATACTACCCAAAGCAATCTACATATTCAATGCAATCCCTATCAAAGTTTCTCTCCAAAATATCATTGGTACAATACCTCATTTCTAGCCTGTAAACTTCTTGAAGATAGGGACCATTTTGTGTATCATTAGTCCCTGGTGCCTACTACAATCACATAAACACAAAAAATTCCTAAATGTTGAATATTAGAGAGCAACAGTGTCTACATATGTGTGCAGGAAAAAAACTCTTCTCCAGTGCAGTTAGACTGATAAGTGATGGATAATTCGAAAAATGTAGTTAAAATAGAAGACCATAAAAAAGATATGTATCAAATATTTTTAATTTAAAACACATACATTCATTCCTACATTTGTATGCATATTAGTTTCTTCACAAACATTCTATTGTAAGGCCTTTTGTGTATATTAATTTCTTCACAAACATTCCATTGTAAGGCCAAGGCCTTTTATTTGAGTATGAACTGGCTTATGAGAATTATGCAACATCTTTCATGCACAAACCACACTAAAAACGCATCATTTGAAGATACTTTGTTTTGTTTTTTTAAAAGTAAATTGGAAGCAATTTGAGTAGACTCTTCTGAGATTTTTGTTTTCTCTAATTCTCATCCAAACATAATGTAGCAGCATTTTTAAAATAATTTTATTATTTTTTAGTTTTCCCATTCAATCTTATTTTCTTAGAAATAACAGTTCCCTATATTTTCGGATGGTGTACACAGTATTTATAATTAAACGGCCTATCAACAGTAAGGCCAATTCTCTGGCAATCTAGTGTCTTAAAAATCCATCATTATTGATTGTAGTAATAGGCAAGTTTAGTATATTGCTTATTTTCTCTCGTGGCTAGTCACATCCAGTTGTAAGTCAGCCCACCCAACAGGTTAACCCTGGCAGGTTTGGCAGTATAGAGTTCTTGGGACTTGGTCCTCTGGAAAAAAGGCAGCATGCCAGGTTTTGTAAAGCAACTATACCATTTGCCATGGTCACTTGAAACTGAACCAAAGGTCCACAATTTCACACTTGTGTATATTCAAATCTCTCAGGTAGATGGCAACCAGACTCCATAAATAAATGCTTGTTACCACTGTTTCCAAACTGAGACTTTTAAAAGCAACTACCTCTATCTTGAAGGGTAAATCCCTAATGAAATTAGTTATGTGACACCTGAACAACAGTCTAAGGCTTCCAAATTAGGTAAGAAGGACTCTCCTTTGATGCATTTAATAGAGCCACAATAAAATCAACTAAATAGATTTTGGGTGAGTCTTGACATGACAACACATGACTAATACACAGAGTGCACTCAGATTTTTTTTTTTTTTAATTTCAGATTTGTTTTGTGAGATATAACAAAATAAGAGCAGTATTTCTTACTCTAGAATAACAAATTGAGAAATTGTGCATTTAAGTGGGCATCAGCGTGTATTTCACAACACATATTAGTTGTATTTAGCTACAGTAATAAAAATACCTTTACTTTTTAAAGAAATATCAGATATGAATGGCAAGCTGTCACATCATGAAATATAAGTAACAATGTCACCATGCTATTTCAAAATTATTTGTCTGTCTTTCTGCTCCACAAGATCTAAGCTTAAAGGCAACATAAGACTCATTCTGCCTACCTTAACTTTGGGTACAAAGTTAGATACATGATAAATATTAGTTGAATTGAAATATAAGTTGCCATTGTAATACATTAAAGAATGCAGGTCTTTTAATGTAAGTTCAAAGTTACAATGAGGTGATGGGACCAATAATTTTAAAACATTTTCTTTTGTACAATTGAGGCTCAGTAAGGCTTAAAATACGCAGCCAATCATACTTTACTTCTTAAATAAGAACATAGGAGATCTCTATATAAAATGACTGAAAGGGAAAAAAAAAGTGTTAAATCTCCTAAGCAGGCATCACATTTTTTTTTTAAATTACTCTATCAGATGCTCAAGGAAAGTTATCAGAAATTAGTACAAAATGTTCGAAATATCTAACATAGAATCTTCTCCGTTCCCCATTTTTTATACGATTACCATGAAATATTTGAGTATTCCTTAAAAATATCTGATGGCTCTACGATAGGTAATTAGAAATTAAATATACAAAATTCATGCCCTTCCCCATCCAATATGAATTATATATTTTATCCAAAAGAGGAAAGAAATTTAAATCAAATAATTACAACAGTGATAAGGATTCATTTTATTGTGTTTTCCATATAGACAGAGGTTTTTTTGATGAAGAAAAATCTTTACAAAGATCATCTATAATTGAATCAGCACCAAATAAAATTTAGCTTTTAAATGAGTCAGGTATTCTACATTTGGAATTCAATTTCACAAACATTCAAGGTTAGTGACTTTTGGTAAGAAAAAAAGACTAGCAGAAAGGAAAAAGACACCTTTTCAACAGATAGTAGCATAGTTTTTTTTTTTAATTGCTCTGGGAAAACACAGTATAGTTATTTAAGAAATGTCTTTTAAGCAATATTTAAGTGCTTCAAGTCAAGAGGTCTTCAGACTAAAAAATATTTTAAAATTTGCCAAGATACTGCAGCATCAAAAATATTCTCCTTATTCACTTAATTTCATGTTGAAGGAAACATTTGACAGATAAGTAAACAAAAGGCAAAAAAGTTTACCTGCATTTTTATATAATAAATTTTAGATCTATAAAAATTTCCTGGTTTGTACACAAAGGCCAATGCTTGACCTTCATTGATCCATTTCTATGTAGTTAAAAAAATACAGTATCAAATCTTTCTCCCTCCCCCCAAAAAACTAGAAGAAATATTTTAAATTGTGAGTGTGTGAATGTAGCTATGCATATCTTTAAGTGCACAAAATACACAAATATCACTTTACTTGGAAAATTATTTTCATCATACTGTAAACATCTCTTTCCCTAAATCTGGACATTTCAAAATAGTCTTTGGTATTCTTAGCTATTGTGCTTTGAAATGGAAACTTAAAAGATTTCTGTAGCAGTGCTACATAGACATTTTAAGATATAAATAAGAAAAATGCACTTGGAATAAGTTATAATTAGCTGCTTTTGCATAATTTTCAACAACTACAGTGTATGCTTAGTCACAGTTTTATGAGAAAGAATATCTTCTTTTTCAACTCCTTAATTTTAAGGAACACTTAATCATTTTGGCTAAAAATCCATTTTTGCAGTGGATCTGACGGATTGCATGACACTAAGCTTGGATGCTCTCCATTTGCTGAAAGGCACATTTTTAAGAATGGATTATATAGAAGTTGATCCTACAATAAAAGGAAACACAATAGGCATTAAATTTCAAGACTCATAGCTAACTGATAAATATGGAAACTACATTATGGTCTCATGGAAGCTAAAGGGAGACTCACATACCAAATGTACATTGTTCTTAACTTTTAATCTTCCTCAGATCAACTATGTCATAAAATCTTGTTGGTTTTTGGCATTTTGGCATTTATGCCACTACTGTTCAATTCACAGAAGGTATTACATAAATGAAGAGATGTAGACAGAGTGAGGGCTGAATCAAGTTTTCAACCAAGAAACATTCCATTGGGATATCCGTAAGTGACAAACTCTTTTAAAATATTATGTTATAAAAATCAGTCTCTTATAGTGTTCTGGTAGGGCACAAAACACTTTTTAGGTAAGAACTGCTATGTTCTAGCTAAGCCTTAAAACAAAAACAGAGGGGCACCTGGGTGGCTTAGTCGGTTGAGCATCTGACTTCGGCTCAGATCATGATCTCACAGTTTGTGAGTTCAAGCCCTGCATCAGGCTCTGTGCTGACAGCTCAGAGCCTAGAGGCAGGAGCCTGCTTCGGATTCTGTGTCTCCCTCTCTCTCTGCCCCTCCCCCACTTGTGCTCTGTCTCTCTGCCTCTCAGAAATAAAAATTAAAAAAAAAACAAAACAGAAAAACAGGAAAGATATTTTATATATTCTTTCAATTCTAAATTCATAAAAAAGTTCTAAAACAGGTGAAAAGAATTAATTACTGTAGGTGAGGAAAATATAATGATTTTTTTTCTTTCTGTCAGGATAAAAAAAAATGTGGCTGTTGTCAGAAGCCTTATAAGAAACTCTTAAAAAGACAGATATGGGCAACTATTATTAATAATTCACAAAAGTGTTGATCTGTATAAATCATGCTTTCACTAAGCAACTTTACTATTATTTTGCTTCTAAGAGTATTTAATTCCTAGATATATTCTCTTTATCACATTGGTAGATATACACAATAACAAAGTTAACAAAGAGAAATTCTGATAGATAACATTAATATGCTATGTTTCATTCATTTTCTCAGATAAGCAATTAGAGCTAATCAAAATAATTACTTGGAGAGGTGAATTAATTGCACTCAGTTACCTTTTGGATCTCCCATATCTGTTCTCCACTGGCCACTGTCTTGTGACCTTTGTAGGCACATGCCCTCAGCTGAACAAGACCTTGAGCAGCATGAAGACATAATTCCTTCTGGATGTTATGGCGAATTTCACGTTGAGCCGAGTATTCAAAATACTGTGAAAAGAAGAATGCTATTACTGACTTGTATCCTCAGTTGCAAAATAATGGTCCAATAGTAATAATAATAATAATAATCACTGAATAATGAAGTCATGTGTACTGAACAAAATAATACAATAAAAGTAGGCATTAGAAACATAAGCTGAGCTTTTATGACAGAAGATGCTAAATGCTTTTCCAGCGTATCAGCAATAGGTAGTTACTTAAGAATGTATTGTCTTCCTCTCATGTCAGAAATAGGAGGTTATCAGGTGGGATGGAGGCTAGCTAGGACAGGTACAGCATGGAAAAGGATCTGGAAACTTCTAGCAAGCATATTAATTGCCTCTTCCTCTCTGCAAAGTGTTCCTTTTCTCTTATTCCTCTCAATTAATGGCATTTTCATTTACATTAGGAACAATTCTCCATGTCTCAGTTTCCTTGCCTGTAAAATGGGTAATTTATTTATATTTTTTCTTTTTTCGTTTTGAGAGAGAGAGAGAGAGAGAGAGAGAGAGAGAGAGAGAGAGAGAGAGAGAGAGAGAATCCCAAGCAGGCTTCACACTCAGCATGGAGCCTGACACAGGGCTCAATCTCACGATTCTGAGATCATCACCTGAACCCAAATCAAGAGTCGGACGCCTAGCTGACTGAGCCACCCAGGCACCCCTAAAATGGGTAATTTAATAGTTCCTACCCTACAGTGTTATGAGGATAAAAGGGATAATAAGTGTAAAACACTCAGAACAATAACTGGTACATGGTAAGCTTTTAATTCATTTTAGCTATTGATGTTTCTCTCTCCCCATATGTCCAGTTACATAGCTTCTTAGCTTTACCAAATTTCCTTCTCAGACGTCACCATCCCACTTTCCTTGGTACATCACTTCTCTTATTCAGGCACTCAAAATCTTTACTGTAATACCTCCAGAGACCTGCAGTCTCTGCCCCCATAATCCAATTCACCCTGCTGCCAGTCTTTCATAAGACTGATTCAATCTCCTACCTCCCTTACTTGAGTGAGTCACTAATGCTGCTAAGAGAAGTCTACACTCCTTAACTGGTACGTGAATTCTTCCGTTTTCAATCTTATGTCAACCAATGCCTAAACTGTATGCTATATTCTTTCCGCACAATTCTACCAACACAGAGCATATGCATCCATAACTCTAAGACTGCTTTACTGTGCTGTGCCTGAAATATCCTTCTGGATCCTTCTCTGCCTAGCTAATTCCTTTTTAGCCTCAAAAAGCCAATTCAGATGTTACTTTGCTTCTTTAGTTTCCCTGAACTTGTCCTACTGAACAAAATTACACCCGTTTCAGGGTTCCCGTGGCATATCAGAAATAACTTTTATTGCACGCTATCGGAATTGTGTGTGTAGCTAGCTGGCTTCACAGACCAAAGTCAGGCAGTGTATCTAATAATAACATCCATTACAAATCAAATATTTCACAATGTTGACATTCCAAAGATAAAATAAGTGAACATAATGGATTTTTAATAATGAAGTGATTAGTCTTAGCACTAATATTTATTGAGCCTTTATTATGTGCTAAGCAGGGGCTGTTTTAAACCCTTTATGTGTATTAGACTAGGCACTTCACAAACATTAGCTGAATTAACCTTGAGTTCCCCTGATCTTGGCCTCATGCTTAATTTAGCTCCTTCCATAAATATATCCATCATTTTTATAACTGATAGTTCTTCAGATGGAGACACTGAAAGAATAGGAGTATAGATCATGAAAATAGTACTTTGGCTAACATTCCTCAAGAAAGATTAATCTTAGAATTTCAAAGATGGTGTGAAAAGTTGGTCCAGTATCTTAGTTTACCCATGTTATATATTTTTTAATCATTAAAAGGTACTTATAAAGAATAGGAAAGAGTTGAAGATACTTAAGCAACCAAAAGAATGTATAATTAGCTAGCTGGGGATAGTGGAGAGACATAACCTGGAACCAGGACAAATGCCCTGGAGTAGACAGTAGCAGCAGCAAAGCATTATGTGTTACAAAGCCATAATGACTTACACGGCATTATTGCACCAGTATATTTGATCAATATAGTCACATTATCAAATTACTTATTTAAAAAAATTTTTTTTGAATGTTTATTTATTTTTGAGAGAGAGAGAGACAGAGCATGAGTGGAACAGGGGCAGAGAGAGAGGGAGACACAGAATCCTTAGCAGGCTCCAGGCTCTGAGCTGTCAGCACAGAATCCAACGTGGGGCTTGAACCCACGAGCTGTAAGATCATGACCTGAGCCAAAGTTGGACGCTCAACCGACTGAGCTACCCAATCGCCCCTCAAACTACTTATTTTTACTTGGCATACACAAATACTGTTATAATGGAGTTTTTATGTTATAAAATTGTCATTATCTGGTCAAAATAGTAGAAGGGAGCATGAAGAAATGATTAAGTTGGATGACAGATCAAAAACACTTAGCACTAAAGGAACTAAAATTTGCAATGTAGTTTAAATGCAATGCTTGACTTAAAATAAAATTTAAAGGAAAGAAACCAAAATAAAATCGACCATGGTGTTACAGTGCTAGAAATCAGAGTCATCTTCTTTATATTTAAACCAGGACCCACACCTGGGTGGCTCAGCCGGTTGAGCATCCAACTTTGGCTCAGGTCATGATCTCACAGTTTGTGAGCTCATGAGGCTCACTGCTGTCAGCACAGAGCCAGGTTAGATCCTCTGTCCCCCTCTTTGCCCCTCCCCCACTTGCATGTTTTTCTCTCTCTCTCTCTCTCTCTCTCTCTCACACACACACACACACAAATAAACATTTAAGAAAATGAAACCAGGAAATATTATTCTCCTTCTCAAAACTCTCAGATGGCCTCTGTCATATTCAGAACTAAATCCAAGTTCCTAGGGGAGGTCTGCAAAACCTTCAATGACCAGGCCCTTTATCGATGTCTCTGACCTCATTTCCTACCCTGTCTTCCTGGACCACTCTGCTGCAGCCACACTGACTTGCTGAACGCTCCATTTACCTGCCACTGGCTTCTAGCCTTGCACCCCTTCTGCCAGGATGCCCCCTTCCTGGAACACGGTTCCTCTCCAATTCCTTTAGGCCTCTGCTCCAACATCACCTTTTCAAAGAGGTCTTCCTGAACCTCTGAAAACAAATCCCCCCTCCACCCTGCTCCTCACATTCAAATCACCCATCTACCTCACTTCATTTTTCTTTATGCCCAAAATTACGTATGTTTATTTCTTCTCCTTCAAGAACACAAGATCCACAAGGTAGGATTTTTCAATACAACAGTGCTAGTTACATTACAGGCTCTAAACAAACATTTATTGAAAGAACATGTGAACTACTTCTCCATCCCCCAAGTTTTATTATTTTTTTAATTTATTTTTATTTTGTTAAGATTATTTATTTTGAGAGACAGAGACAGTATGAGTGGGGGAGGGGCAGAGAGAGGGACAGAGAGAAACCCAAATAGGCTCTGTGCTGCCAGTGCAGAGCCCAATGTGAGGCTCAACTTGGGAAACTGTGAGATCATGGCCAAGAGTCTTATGCTTAACCAACTGAGCCACCCAGGCACCATGCCTTCCATCTACATTTTTAAAATACATCTATACTGTATTTATAATTTACAAGTTATTTCAGAGAAAAGACTATAAAAACATCTTTATGGCAAGGACAAGAGAAAAACAGATAAACAATGTATAAGATATTTTCAACTCTTATGATAAAATAAATGTAATGGTAGAGGAAGCTTAGGAAAATTTGTAAGTATTTACATTTAGTGATAAGGTTTTTACAAATGACTAAATACTTATTGTCCAAAAACTTAATTTTAACTAGCATGGTCCAGTATTATTTCCAAAAAAAAAATACAATTATTTATTTTTCTTCTAATATATAGAAGGCAATGTTATTTTAAAATGTGTGTGTATGTGTATTATATATATATATATATATATATATATATATATATATGCATGCACATATGTAGATATATGTGTGTATAGGTATATATGCATGTGTCTATACCTGTGTATATGTGTGTATGTGAATCTCCATCACATTCTATAATTATACCTCAATCACTAGCTATGGCTTCTGGGCTTCTGTGTTCTCTACCCTCAGTAGATTAGTTGGTTTGATGAGAAGGGATTAGAACTAGAGTAAGCTGAGGTTAATGACTAGGAAGAAACATGGAAGAGGATGGACCAGGAGATAAACTGATACTTTCTTAAAGCTGACATCACCAAAGTTCCATCCGCTTAAAATAAGACATCGTGAGTATTTAATAGTACGAAAATCCTCCACACACATCTTAAACTCTACACCAAAATACCTGCAATTCACAGAAGAAAGACATACCAGCTCTCCTCCTTAGAACCCCCCTTCACATTCCTCCCATCCTGTTCTCACTCCCACCAGCCATCTCATAACTCCTATGTACCTTTCAAAAAATGTTTTCAAATGTCATCTTTCCAAGGAAAATGTATGGGCACCCAGTCTAATTCATTCAGATGCCCTCCCCCATACTCTGGAAGCACTCTGAATGCTTTATCCCAGACCTTATCATGCTGACGTAACCATTGGTTTTGAAATATAGATTTCTTGAGGGAGACAGAATCTAAATTTCTTGAACCCAGCAGAATACCTGGCATGGAGGGGTCACTCAGTGAATTTGTTGAATGAACAAATGAGAAGAGTTCAATGCTTCCAGGAGTTAACTTGTAAAAGGCAAGGCAAAGAAGCTAAATGCTAAAATTGTATGTTAATAAGTTCTCTACCCATAGTAGGCCAAACAGTGACACTTGACATTTGTCTTAATTGCTAAAACAGTCAAAGCGTGGTAACAAGCAGATAAATCATCAGTCAAGGATAATCAAGAACATGCCTTTTTTTATTTAAAAAAAAATTTTTTTTTAATGTTTTTTTGTAATTTATTTTTGAAGGAGAGAGAGACAGAGCATGAGCAGGGGAGGAGCAGAGAGAGAGGGAGACAAAGAATTTGAAGCAGGCTCCAGGCTCTAAGCTGTCAGCACAGAGCCCGATGTGGGGTTTGAACTCACGAACTGTGAGATCATGCCCTGAGCCGAAGTCGGACGCTTAACCGACTGAGCCACCCAGGTGCCCCATAACATACCTTTTTGTAAAGAACATATTGAAATAATATCACGATCCACAAAAATAACTTATAATACTGCTCTTCTGGTATCACATTTAATTTGCTATCAAATGCAGTTAAATATAGCCTTTATGTATAATTTTGCAAAAGCACCTTGCCAATAGTCCCAAAACATCAAAGACCCACATACAAGATCCTGGTTTTTTTTTGTTTTTTTTAATTTCAGATGGCATGACTCTATTATTTTCTCATTTGCCTTTCTACTGAATGGGTAGGCAACTTCAAATTGTTTTCCGAGTCAGGATGAAAGTCAAAACAAAGTATGCAGCAACTTTAATATTAATTGCCAAACATTATTAACCTAAAAGCATTTTAAATACCAATTTATACCAAAATATAAAGTTGATTTGGGACTTCTGACAACTTATTTGTAAGAGCCAGCAAAAAGGGAGGATTTTTAGCGCAGTGCTCACCTGGTTTCCCCCAAGTCCATGGCATGTATACAAAATTAATGGTTTGCCTCCTTGATTATTTTCTCCAACATCCAGACACAAAGGCTGACCAATGCTTTTAATCTAAAGGGAAATTTTCAAGTTATAAGAATTTTTTTTAATCTATGTGGTTTATATATTTTTTCAGTTAATTCCAGGAAGTAGTATTAATAAATAGTAATGTAAAATCTCAAAAGCAATAAACCGGGAAGTATTTCAGCAATTTTCACTGAACCACATAAATGTTTGTGGCAAGGCATAAACCAAGTAAAAAGGAGGAGGAAAACACTCACATATCCAGATATAACAGGATTAAGGTCTGGCACATATGCTTCTGGATAAATAGTGTTCAGATACCACGTAAAATTTTTACATTGAAGGCGGTGCTTTATTTCAAATCTTTTTGAAAGATCACCAAATGATTTCTGGAGAAAGAGAAGAAGTAAAAAGAATGCTTAATCAAAACAGCACTGATAAAGTAGTTTAAATGCTACTATTTGTGTTTACATTTGGATCTTAAAGAAAAAAATGCTGGGCCAAAATGCAAGATGCAATTTAAAGTATCCACCATTTATTCAGGCAACAAGTATGCCTGCCTGCTTGTCTCTGCCTTCAAAGAGAGTCACGTTACCACTGTGGTGCTGACGTAATACTATTTTATTCTTTCTTTGTGGTACCAGACGTCCCCCATGGGCAAAAGGTCTCTAGAGAAATGCTGTGGGCCAAGAAATGGTAGTGGGGGCATCCAAAATGGATCTTAATTTTATGCCCAAAAATGATCTGTAAAGTGAGGTGTGAGGAAGCAGGTATAAAGAAACAGTTGCCAATACAATGTAATTTATATCTCTTCTCTAGTCAAGACTACAAAAAACAACACAGTTGGGAATATATTTTTTTTCTAGTTTTAAATGGGTTACTTACTCCTAACAAAATCTTAAACATAATAATGTATTAGTAGAAAAAGGCAAGTTTTTAATAACTGCATTTTATTTTCCTTTATCGTGAAAGGACTAGGAAAAGAATTTTAAAGAACACTATTAAACTGAAAAGGTATTTGGTCTATAGGCAAAATTTTAAAGGAAAATTATATTTGGTACCTATTATATAGAAAGTTTAAATACTCAAGCTTATCATTTCAGTTAAGAAAATATTTTCTCTGCCAACTTTAATGTCTTGACCAGGGATTTTAGCAAAAAATATAAACTCTAAAGGACTTCTGACTAGCTTATTCATTTTATCACGAGATCTGTTTGCCTTGTGGTAAAAATAGGGGTTTACTGGCTCCCCTGCCCTACTGTGGGAGATAAGCAGTTAGCACCCACTTGCCTGCTTAGCCAAGTACACAATCTGCCCAATCTGTCCTGGTGGCCTTAGATAAAAAGATAGCCATCTAACCCAGTAGTGCTCTGACTTTGCATGCCACTGGCATGTTACAGGAAGTTACTGGAGACCACAGAAAAGCTGGAAAGAGGTAACCAGACCTTTCTTTATGACAGTCAAAATGTTGACGCCCTTTAATCTCAGTATACAACCTCTGCAAATCAGCACTGTTTCTTAAAAAGGGGGTTGGATGCCATTCACTGAAGCGTGTTCGTAAAATGTTGAGCTTGTGAACCACGCCCAATATTGAACCTGTTGGAGCTCGGTTCTAATGTCTTAAGCATTACAATTCTGCACAGCTTTTACTATGACGGGTCAGTAACAATAGTGCCATACATTTGTGAGCACTTACTTCTTTATTTCATAGCTACTCTGGGAGACAAAAAAGTGTTTCATCTCTGAAAACAGGGAAGCAGAGAGAAGCTTGGCTGAGCACACACCTCATGTTGGGCCAACTCTCAACCACCTTATGAAGTGTCATCCCATTTTACAGACTCAGAAGGCCTTTGCAAAGGTAACCCCTCCAGTGAGCAGTGGAACCAGAATTTGAAATAAAAAAGCCTTGATACTTCTGGTTTATTCTCCTACCACACTCTGACATTGTCTCCATCTCCAGTTCAAAGAGCCACTTAGCACCTTTATTTAGGTGTCAATCACATCACCTAAAACCAGTTAAAAGTGGTTCCACTTAACCATATTCTTTGGGTAAAATACTACACCAAAGCAGTTACAAAAACTAAATACCTTCCATACTTAAAGAGTAACATCAAGTGGAATGCCTAAATTTTTAAAAAGGCATTTTACTTGATTTTTCCTCAAGAAAAAAAAACATTGGCATCAATCAGTTATGTGTGTGTGTATACACACACACATACACACAAATATATATAATATATATAAATATTATATATAAATATAAATTATTAATAATATATATATTTAATAAATATATAATATTTAATAAATATAATATATTATATTATAATATATAAATAAATATTATAATAATATTAAATAATATTAAATAAATAAATATTATAAATAAATATAATATTTAATAAATAAATAATAAATATATAATATTTATATATAATATTTACATATAATATTTATATATTTAATAAATATTTAATAAATATATATAATATTTATATATAATATATAATATATGTATATAATATATATAGTATAAGATACTAATATATATATATATTAGTATATATATATATATAGTATAAGATACTAATATAGTACTAAGTACTATAAGTACTATAAGCACTATAAGTACTATAAGTACTATAAGCACTATAAGCACTATAAGTACTATAAGTACTATACGTACTATACGTACTATAAGTACTATACGTACTATACGTACTATAAGTACTATAAGTACTATACGTACTATAAATACTATAAGTACTATAAGTACTATAAGTACTATTAGTACTATAGTGCTAAGTACTAAGTACTAATATAGTACTAAGATACTAATATATATATATAATATATATAATAATAATATATATTATATATTATATATTATATATTATATATTATATATTATATATTATATATATAATAATATATAATATATAATATATAATGTGTAATATATAATATATAATATATATATAATATATATATAATATATATATTATATATATATATTTGAGAGAAAGAGCACGTGCGTGTGCACACGAGGGAAAGGGGCAGAGGGAGAGAGATGACCTGAGCCAAAATCAAGAGTCAGACACTCAACTGACTGAGCCACCAGGTGCTCCAATAAGTTATATATTCTGAGTTAAAAAACTCAATTTCAAAATTAACTTTTAAAAATGTTTTGCACTTGAACTGACACAAATAAGTAAAAGAATATGTGAACTTGATGTGGATTTTTATTGTAATTTAATGATTTAGCTCTAACTTACTTGTTTAACAATTTTTGCTGCATCTGTGTTTCTCCTATAAAATATTTCCTTGTATTCATCCATCCAGACTTCTGCAAGGCGAACTTGGTTGCGAGCAATCACCTGAGTGCCTTTTGGAAAGGTATGAGGGCTTTTGCTGCGAAAGACATGTCCAACAACAGAGCAAGGCATAATCTCCAACTGCCCACCACATTGCCATACCTGATAATTAATGATATTTGTTTAAATTCACAGTATTTTTAAAATATAAAAGTGTTGCTTTTAAATTCACCTTTAAGATACTAATAAAAACGAAACAGAAAAGATTTATAATAACTTCACAAATAGTCTCTGTCCTCTGCCAGTTCAACTTAAATTCTTAAATATAAAAAAACAACTTTATGAAATAGTACAAATACTAAAGACAACATAAGTATACTTTCAGGAAATATTTCAACAAAATAGTGATTTCAGATCTCTCATAAAAATAAAGCCCCACATTTTTTTTTTTTGCAAACAATTATGCAAGCTCTTTAATATATACAAAAGACCAAAGACTCTTCTGTATTTGAATTCTATCTTCTTATACAAGTTATATGGCCACTTCACTTGAACCAGATTCTCTCTTCTCTGGCATGAACTAGCAGTCTTGGAGTAAGTGGACCCAGACTCTATTTACTCCTTGCATATTCAATTTTCTAATTTAGAAAACAATTCCAGATAATACCAAAGTACAATCTTTTAAGCTTGTGAAGTAGTTGGTCATTATTAAAGACTCATACCTATTTAGAGATAGAGGGACAAAAAAACTTATTTGCATTATCTCTAAATAAAATGAAAAATTATTAAATCAATACTTGCTCATTTAAAAATCTTAGCAATCAGTTCTGCCATAAACAGTCACTAAGCAAAAAAAAAAAAAACAGTCACTAAGCAAGAAAATGAAGACATGCTTAATAATCTGTGCTACCATTAGGGCAAGAGATCATATTCTCTCTCTCTCTCTCTTTTGTTTTTAAACAAATGAGAAAACTCGGTGGTATTTTTAATTCAACAAATTGTGCCTGAGATCTAACACGAGCTAGGGGTTGGGAATACTTAAATGGATATAATAAGACCCCTCCCTTGAGCAGTTCAAATTTGGCTAAGATCATCATTGCCATTATGTAATGGAGCCAGAGCTAAAACTTAAATCTTCTAACTACTAGTTCAGTTCTTTTCCCAGTACCTTCCAGTCTAAAGGATGAAAGATGAATGATAGAGTCATTGCAGAAAATGAATCATGAAATGAAATAAGTGTATGTGGAGACCATCCAAAGTTTTTGTTTTGTTTCTCATATTAACTTTTAATATGTATAGGGGGAAAAAAAAGGTCATTTAATCCAAAGAGTTAAGGTCTTTTTAAAATTATACATAAATGTTTTTCCATTCTGACTCCCTTGATAATCAACTCATTTCCTGAAGCACTAGACTGAATTATATTTATCTTGGCTGGAATTCAGTTGCTACAAGTGCATTAATTGGTGCTATTGGCTGGACACAGGAGTTTAACTGATTCCTCTTGTTACACTGGCCGCAACGAGTAAATATATTAAGTTAACATTTTGAAAAGAAATACCCGTATTCTAAAAGTTCTAGCAATTGAATTTTAGAAGCACAAAAAGTAGAGACCGCACACATCTAGGATAATCATATCAGCCAATTAGAACAAAATGTGTATTTTATTGTCTAATATGCGTTATATTTATAAACTTACTCTGAAAGACATTTCTATATTTTCACCTCCCCAGATTTCCATTTCTTCATCATAAGTTCCAATATATTCAAAATATTCTTTTGATATGGAAAAAAGGCCTCCTGCAAAAGTGGGTGTTCTGAAAAATAATCCATTGTCAAATTTTGTTATAAAAATAAAATAAGGAAAAACAAGTTATTTAAAGAGTGACTAAATCAAATCACAAACAAATTAGATCACAATTTCAAGAAGTTTTATATTGGTTAATAGAAACTAAAAATGCTACCTTCAGAGTCAAGTTTTATGGGGAAGCGGGGAGGGAAGTACTTTGGGGAAGCGGGGAGGGAAGTACTTTAAATATATTTTCCCAGAGAAACAAAATTACTAAGTGTCTTCTAACCAACTCTAAAGATTCTTTACTAATGATTATGAGAAGACAAAAGGCCTCACTGATTCTACTTCCTATTCGGTAACATCATGTGTAAGTATATACATAAATGGCTTCTCTATTCCCAACATAGGATGTGTGTGTGTTTCTTTATTTCATTAGTGTGAATTACCTTGGAGGCAAAAACTGTAAAAAGCAAAGTGTGAATACATATTCAAATAACTGAAACTGCATATAAGACTTTGGGAGCAATCGTCTTACTTAATTGGGTAGGTTTCATCTTTCCTTCTTTGCCTCTCGTGATCAGGAAGCGATTCCCAGCCAAAGGAAAGGCTCCAGTCAAAGTTTCCACGGTTGTGATTGCTTCCATAAGGAGAGGGTTTGTTGAATTCAAATGTGTTCAGATCTATGGATGCAATATCCGGACTCACCACGGCAGTGTAATTCTCAGCTATCCTGGCCAACAAAGGTTCTAACCAACCATAGAAACACTCACCTGGAAGGGAACACAATTCTAATTAACCCAACGAAAACACTGAGGGTTTTCTCTTTTGTGGTTTGAAGATGATTTAGAGAAACAAGAATAACAGCCATTCGTGTTTTGAACACTTACATAGGGGAGATTTCTTAAAGGTTTCTGGTGATAAGATGAGGGTTGGATGAAAAAGGTAAGGCACAATTCAGCATAGTTAGGAAAATTTATCTACAGAGGATGATTTTTTTTTTTTTTAACGTTAGAGAGGAAATAAAATGATACTGGTGTATTTAAATTTCAGATGATGTGTTTTCCTCTAAAATGGCCTTGGATCAAAGGTAAGTTTTTGCTGATCCATGCCACCTAGCCCCAAAAGTGTTCTGATTTATATAAACTTGTCTCCCTCAGTAAGGTATAGTAACAAAATCTTCATTTCTCTGAGTCTTAGGAGAAAATAAGCCAACGAGTCAGAATAGTCTGATGTCAGCAGTTGGAGAAGGACCAGCCCTAATGGAAAGTGGGGGCAAAGGAATGCCATACAAAGTCTGGGTCCTGGCTGGGGGCCAGGCTCACTTAATACACAGAGTTCAGGAGACTCAGTCCTACCCACGTCTCCCCATCAGGCAGAATTTGGCAGTTATTAGGAGGACCACTTGGCATCAAGGAGGATCATCAGATACATTTGCCTCAGAGGAAGAATGCCCAGTGTGACATAATTGGAATTTTGGACCAGGAGAGGAAATATTGGAGAATGAACCATTTCCTTTTCAAAACACTTCCCTTGGATTACCTATAGACCTCTCTTCATTTGAGGGCCAGGTATTAAGGGAGTACTGGATATGAAAACTCTAAAGAGACTCAAACAAATCCAAAAGTCCTCCTAGAAAAATTAGCATATGACCAAAACCATTTGCTGGGTCAAACATAATCTAAGGGTTAGTCAGTTCAATTCAAAACAAAACAGTCATACAAAGAGTATAATCCACTAAATCTAAAACTGAAGGACTAAGGGACATTTTGGTGATCCCTAACATGCCCATTAAAATTTACTCTATGGGGCGCCTGGGTGGCGCAGTCGGTTAAGCGTCCGACTTCAGCCAGAGCACGATCTCGCGGTTCGTGAGTTCGAGCCCCGCGTCAGGCTCTGGGCTGATGGCTCGGAGCCTGGAGCCTGTTTCTGATTCTGTGACTCCCTCTCTCTCTGCCCCTCCCCCGTTCATGCTCTGTCTCTCTCTGTCCCAAAAATAAATAAACGTTGAAAAAAAAATTAAAAAAAAAATAAAATAAAATTTACTCTAAAAATACTTTCTAAATACTTTAAAATCATTGACACTAGAGAACAAGACCATTAAAAATAAAGGGCAAAAAAAAAAAAAAAAAAAGACAGTAGCAACAAAAACAAAAATTGATACAATTCGTAGAAAAGATACCAGAAAAAGTTGGAAGGGGACACCTCTAACTTAGCACAAGAGGAGTGTGCAAATCTTTGAAAAAAGAATGGAAATATAGAAATTGAAAAATATCAGTACCAGGACAAAGTTTAAAGATAAAATTGCTTACACTTAAAACTTTCATTCATTTTAAACTATAAGAATCAATAATAATAAGGAAAAACATTTGGGGGGGGGGGGTGGACACAATGAGTATCTGAAAAAAATCCCAAGCAAGGATAACTCGCTGGGAAAGCTGGTCGCTGAAGGAAAGATACTGAAGTTAAGGAGCCTAACTCCATGTAAGTGAAAGGAGGCTCCTACCCAGAGGTACAACCTGCTTAGGCTTTCATTGCTATAAGCATCAGCTGAAAATGATGTTAGAGAAAATACAATTAGTTATTTAAAGAAAAGCCTTCTTCACTTTTTAAGTTAGAGGGAAGCAGAGGGGAAAATGTTACAACTACGTCTATACATATATACTTACAGTGAGCATCTAAAAATGTGAGGGTTTCAGCTGTTGCAACTGTTGCTCCTAGCAACCTGGCAGTGATCAGACCTTTTCTCTCTCTTTGTCTAACTATTTTTACTATAGAAAATTGTTTTATATATTCCTCTAGTTTATCATGTAAGTACTCTGTAAGAAAAAAAAAATATCAGGATTAACTCTTCCTAAATTTATTTTCATATATGAACACATGAAAGCAAATGAAGAAACCACAGGGCAATGATATCTCCACATTCGTCATCTTAACAGTTGCACACATCCTTCCATTAAGATGAAATTGTATCTTTAACTCTTTAAAGAAAAACAATAGCTATATATGCAAGTCTTAACTTCTGAACAACTATAACACATACTGTGGTAACACTAACTTATCCTGTACATGCAATATCAATAAATATATTTTGTGGGGAAGGGAGAGACTTCAAATGGAGTAGACCCAGGAGTTAAGAAGGCTCATTTAGGGGTCTGAGAAAACTAGCTAACGGAGTGAAGGAAACTGAATTTGGCCAAAAAGATATTTGACACATTTTAAAATTGGAATTTAAGTCTGGAAATTCAAAGAAAAATGCCAAGTATCAAAAGGATTCTCTGATACTTAGGCAGTGATCATAATAATTTAAAACAAAAATGATGAGGAAAATGGCAAATAGGAAAGCCCAAGGCTACAGCAGTTTAGGAATATTTTTACAAACAGTCAGCATAAAATTTTTGAAAGCTTTGGAGTCTGCTGACACAGAATTTTTTCCAGTAAAAATATGAAAGAAGAAAGGAGCATGTAGGTCAGGAATGGAGCTAAAAACAGGCTAAATTTTATTAATGGGTATATAATTTAAGATATTCAACATTCCAATTTAGATGAGACATGATAAGCAAGAGTTAAAACAGTAGGTAAAAGAAAACACATTAATCATGTCAGTCAAGTATTGCTCATATTTTGAAACAACTTCTTAAGTCTGCTTTTTTCACCAATAAATTCTTGATTCTTTGTTGAGTATACAATGTGTTTCCTCAGGTGGCCTTCTTGGCCCATAGCACAGCCTCAAAAAGATCTGGGAATGCTGAGAACATCAGTAAATGTCCTAGGGTAGATGTTTGCTTCTGCCTGATTCCAGAAGCAAACATAGATGACTTTATCTATGATTGTATATATTTTTTCAGTTCTCCAGTGGTACAGATAAAAGAGTTGCTTATTCAAAGTTTAAACATTCATAAAGGAAGTGAGAGTTCAGGAACAACTTCTGTGGACAATAAATCTAAGCATTGCTGCCTCAAAATAATAGGCTAACTTTTTCATACCTTCTAAGAACCTCAGAATTCTCTGAAAGACAAGCAGGATTGTAACTTGTCTTAAAATATAAATCATGGATATTTCTGCCTTAATCGTAGATTTATAAAATAGAAACTTGTATAAAAACATTTCAAAGGCTTTAATGGGGATTGAATCTTTTTTAATGGAGTCACTATAGATTCCTTCAATAAACTGTCCCCTGTTTGAGTCATTAAAGAATTTTTTATTGACCCACAACTTCCAAACTTCCTATAAATTTTTATCTGCCCCTTAAATTCAAGCCCCATCCATACCTGTATTTTTGCAAGGTTAAGGGCACAAAGCCGTGAAATCAGACCTCTTGGGTTTATTTATTTATAGCACCATTACTTTCAGCTGAGTGACTTTTGGTAAGTTATTTTATTTTACTTGGACCTCAGTGCATCTATAAGATGGGGATAACAGCATGTACCCTTACAAGGGATTGCTGAGAGTATAAAAATGAAAGATTGCTGTGCATTTAAGACAAGGCTTACCACATGGCCCATGCTCTGAAAACGTTGACTGTCTTGTTTTGCTGTCACTAGGACTTAACTATCTCTTTGTCACTTGATTATCCACATATTATGCTGCTCTTTCCTAAACCAATTGAAACCAGGGACTATAGTTTCTACATCACATGCTCCTTGACAACAACTAGGAACACGTTTTCTATAGCGGGTACTCATTAAATCTTTGATTCAATAAGACAAATTAATTACATTAGGATGCAAAAAGATTCCTCACCAAGAAAACTGTTGCAAATTCATTGCCAATGCTATAAAGAATTAAAATATTCAGACCCTTTGACCAAGCAGTCTAACTTACCCAAAGATACAATTCAAAAGAATGGATATTCATTACAGTGTGATATATACTAACAGGGTGGGGTGAGTGAAGGGGAATGGTAAAATAAGTAAAATGCATCTAGTCCATCATGGTCATTAAAAATAAAGTTTTGAAGGTAAAAGAAATGGGCTAATAATAATACTATATGAAAATGTCAGATTTCAAAATTGGATTTCTGACATGGATGTAACTAGGTAAACATTCTATGTTTATTTAGACAGCGATCAAGAGGGAAAAAGCGAAATTATAATTAAATAGGAAGATTATGATTGGATATCACTTTTCTTTCTGATTTTCTTTAATTCTATTAATTTTGTTTGAGCAATAATAGAAGTTACCTTCAACTGAAGGCTTATTACAAGTAGCCTTACTGTGACCCTAATTTCTCACTGCTTGAAAAATCAAACAAATAAAAACCATCTGAGAAGGAAGCTCAAAAAACCAAAGAGGGATTATTTTTTTCTTTTCTTTTTACAATATAACATATGAAAGGCATGCAGAACTTAATCAAATGTCACTTAAAACTCTATGGATGCAGGGGTGCCTGGGTGATTCGCTCAGTTAAGCGTCCCACTCTTGATCTCAGCTGAGTTCATGATCTCATCATTCATGAGATTGAGCCCTGCATCGGGCTCTCTGCTGCCAGTGCAGAGCCTGCATGGGATTCTCTTTCTCTCTCGTTTTCTGTCTGCCCCTCTCTTGCTTGTGTTCTCTCTCTCTCTCTCTCTCTCTCTCTCTCAAAACAAATACATAAACATGGGGGGGGGGAACACACCTCTATGGACTACAGACCAAGAATTTAAAAAAAAAAATAAATCATAACATTTCAAATCATAACATCAGTTGGTTACAATTAAGTGGTGTTATAACCTGGGTAAGAGGACCGGAGATTCAAATCTCTGATCCAGCACTGTGTACCCATATGCAGGGAACTTGAATTATAAAACTTCCCCATTTAGTGAATACATTTCACATCCATGTCAAACATCTCTGGAGATAAGCAAACTTATTCCACCTAGATGATACTTAACTTGAAAACAATCTCAATTCACTCATGATATTTTATTTTGAAGTTAAAGACATGTTTAGGATTGTATGTAGAAAATTAAATAAGCCAGGTTAGTAATTTTATGCTTTATTCACTTATTATCATTTCTTAAGTCTGGATACATCTTGTTATTGATGACATGTCACTTAATAAGCAGTATTTTTTTCCTTTTTCATAGCACATAAAGTAATGGTTTATCTTAAAACAGATGTTGCTTTTGGATAGATGAAAGAGTATCACTATCCCCATTTTACAGATGAGGAAACAGCTAGTGAGTATTGGAGTGAGAATTTGACCTTAAAGAATCAGGCTCCAAACTCAACTAATTCAGGAATACATTTTGTGATCATTGAAATAATCTATATCTGTTTGGTATTTAAAATACTCGTAATGTTTGAAAACTTAGCAAATTAGGGCATTTGTCTGATTAGCCTTGCAATTCCAATTTAAAATGTACAATTTAGTAACTGACCGTTGATTTGTAATTTTAAGTAGAAATTCATTAAAGAATTCAGCTAACTTTGTAAACAATATTGAAATACTTAGCAGCCAAAATAAAACAGGATGTAGTGACTTTGTAATAATTTTTAACTACTCATTTATATTATTAATTAATGTATTATTTATATTAACTCATCTAATCTTCAAAACAATCCTAGGAGTTATGTATCATTTATGTATTTCCTCAATTCTAAGCTGCACCATTAGATACTTATTATAATCAATGGCATCTTAGTGTAATTGGTTGTGAGGGTTTTTTATTCTAGCAGTATATAAACTAATGATGAAAAAAAGATAAAAATTAAAAAAATAAACCAATGATGTATTGTGCAATAAATTCGATGAAATATGGCATTTTCCCCATTTTACAGATAAAGAAACTGAGGCATAAAAAGGTTAAGTAATTTGTCCAAGTTACACAGCTGGATAGGACCAGAACTGGGATTCAAACCAAGGCGGCCTGACTCAAGGCTCAAGTCTGTGTTCTTAACCACTATGCCTTACAATAAAAGTCTCACATTGAGGACCACAAAGTTAGAAGTCATGGTACTTCAAACATTTCTGATCTTTAAAATATTTAAATATAGACACCTTTGAATTCTACTCTCATCCATCATACCCATCATCCAAGGTATTATATTCAAGCTGGGGGGGCGGGGGAGGGGTGCATACAGAGAGTACAATACAATCAAATAGACTTTGGACAATATCACATGGATTTACTTGGAAAACAACCTAATTTGCATGTGCTTTCTTACCATCTACACTAGCATCATCCACCAAAATGATTTCCTTCAGCAGTATGGCAGGGGAAGAATAAAGCACACTGTGGACAGTTCTAAGCAGCGTGGACCAGGCTTCATTATGAAAAACTATTATGACACTGGTGGTAGGCAGGGGAGGACAGCGCTTAAATTTTTGTTCAATACATCTAGAAGAAGTCAAAGAAGTAGAACAATTATGAATTTTATTACTTTATTTCAGAGCTATGCCATTACTAAAATTATTATTTAACCATTATCACCATAGAAACAATAGCAGACAATTTTTTTCTATGTAAGTTGATCTTAATGCTATGCAAATGCAAATCAAAACAAAATTTTTTACACAGAGATCATGTCCACTGATACAGATTCCAGGTCAAGGATTAAAACGTGCTATTGTAAGTTTTCTCAACAATATAATTTCAAATACAAATAGCATTTTAAATAGAAAATATAACCTACAAGCAAGATAACCTATAACAATGGCAAACACTTGTAATCGCTCAAATAAAAACCAATTTTTCTCCCCCCCCTTGTAGAAATCATCCATTTTTCTTATTACCTCCAATTTTTTTTAACAGTGCAACTTCAGGGGCACCTGGGTGGCTCAGTCAGTTAAGTGTCCAACTCTTGCTTTCAGCTCATGATCTCGTGGTTTGTGGGATCAAGCTCCGCATTAGGCTCCATGCTGACAGCATGGAACCAGCTTGGGATTCTCTCTCTCCCACTCTCTCTGCCACTCTCTGTGCATGTGTGCACGCACACACTGTAGCTCTCAAAAATAAATAAACTTTAAACAGTGCAACTTTATTAAATGAATATTCATCTTCGTAGAGATTCTTACTTTCCTAAGTATGTAATATTTTTCAAGTTTTTAAATCAATTTATTTAATCTCTACTTGAACCAAAAGGGAAAAAAATGGCTTACTATAAAATCTATTTTTTTATGATGCTCACAATTCAGCAAGACTTACTAAGTTGCTACCATATACCAACCATGCTGTGTTAAAGATTTTGCTCCAGTAACCTGATCTATAGTTTAATTAAATAAGACCTAGCATTTTAAAATACTAAACTTAAAAATTTTACATAAAATCCTAAATCCCTGTTAAAAGTCATGTGATCTTTTTGCCATATGAAACATTGATAGGCACAAGGAGATAGACCCTAAGTCGTTTTTGGCTGATTAATGGTACTAACCATTAGCTAAACACATTAGTTACAAATTGATCTTGAATTTATTTTTATAATAATATCTTCCTCAATGAAAATAATCTTCATAAGAAGCTGTTGGGTATGAGTGGATCTGTACAGTCCCCAGCCTTTGAGACTGAAGCTGACCACAGTCCCTTACCTACTGAGTTGAGGTGAGGATCCAAAGATATAACAGAGTAGAGGGTTTCAAAACACTGTAAAATCAGAGTAACCCTGGGACATAAAATATGTGTGGTCTATGGTAAAAATAAATAATCTTTAAGTTCACTTAAAAATCATAAATGGTTATACAATTTTAGACAGCAGAATATAAAATCCTCCCACTCAAAAGGCACTATAAATACAGCGTGTGAACAATCAAACAGTGCTGTTCAAACCCAAAGATAGGAAGTAAATCATTCACTTATGGAGATAAGAAACTAACACACTTTAAATGCTCTGTGAGGGAAACAGAGCCCCCAGTATGACCCTAGAGGCCTGGGAAAGCCACCCAAAGAAAGATATCCTGTATGTTCTCATTATTCACTTTTATAGCCATACCTCAGTTTGAATGTTTCAGATACTATTCTGAGAGGCTGTCTTTAGGGTGGAATATTAGTAGGGATAAACAAGGAATTAGGTTGAGGATAAAGTATTGATAGAGTGTGTCAACACTGTTGAGTAAGAAAAGGAAGCAAAGGTTATGAGTGAAAGTGATTTTGCTCTCTTTGTGCCTTCATGATTTCAAATATACATGCATAGTCAGAAGCAAATAATGACATTCATCCTCACTGACAGATGAAAGCAAATGATATATTTTAAAGTGAATTTTGGATAAACTACCAATTAGAAGTAAGGTCCAAACACAAACTACCTATTCACAATTAGTCTTGACTCACAATTACACAGAAATGTATGACTAAATATAAGCTTGTATTTTTAAGACATAAAGGTTTGCAAACCAACATAAATTAAAAGTAAAAATTATTTAAAAACTCCATGCTGTTTTTCTTAAAAACAAAACAAAACAAAACCAAAAACCTTATGATTTATTGTCTTAGAAACATTTGTATGGGGTGTTGGGATTAAAAAAAAAAAAAAAAAAAAAACCTCACATACATCTACTTGTCATGTGACTAATATTAATAATTACAAAAAGTTTCAAAATTTTAAATTCAAAAATTCACAAAAATTCACATTAATGAAATGTGATCACTTTAATCTTACAAAGCTTTCCTTAGTTCAAGCTAGGATTTCTTTGCTTAACTGATAACTGCTAACATCAAGTAAAGGTGTCATGTTATAGCATTAATGCAAGTGATACAATTTCACAGTATGATTTCATAAACCTCATTTATTCTGAAACGATAAAAAAAATTAAACTTAGGCTTTAGATATTGTTTTACATGTCACTTAAAGTAGTGAAATTAAATAACTTGCCAAACTGACTGCTTATACTCAAACCATTTGTAAAATTTGGCATATAGATATGTACTTAAATTATCAATCACATGACCATCTGACTTGGAGAGACACTGGATCTGTATTTTCAATGAGCATGGAAATGACCAGCAATTCTTCAGAAAATGTGTTCCTTGCTGATTTAAGTTAAATTTAAAGTAAGAAAGTGTTAAATCTTCACCAATTCTTCACAGTTCTAGGTATCCAATTCTTATCCAAAAAAGGTTCTTTACTTTAAGTACCTCGTTGTTTTTCACTTACAATGATTTCATTATTGAATATTATTGTAGCTCCTCAATGCTATATTGGGGGAAAAAAAAACTTGTCTTGAGCTGACATTGACTGTCATGTCAAAGAATAAAAATTCTGCTTCTTGATTTGTGATGTGGATTGCTTTTCAGTCAAGACCTCTCCCCAAATCAGTCAAATGCAATACTGCATTTTAACTATTAACATAAGAAAAGAACTATTCTGTGCCTTGTTATAAAGGTAGAATATTTTATAGACATTCATTTGTTTCTTCACACATTCACTTAAAAATGATTAGCACCTTAATCTTGAATCACACAGATTACAATAGAGAGACAGAAATCTAATCTACCCAACTTCAATATTAAGGGACTCTTAGTTAGAGCAAGTATTCATGATCATACATCTAGAAAAATAGGAGTGAAGCCATCGACCTAAGTCTATCAAAGTTCTTTTCTTCAGATGCATTTCCAAATGTAAATCTATTATAACCAGGAAGCAAAATATGTAGGCATGGCTTGCTTACGGTTTATCTCATACTTTCAACAAATCAACAAATGGTTTGAAAACTGCTGGAATTTATTTTAGTTATTTGAATTCAAATAGAACACTTGAACACTACCTCAAAGATAACAATGGACAGAGCATAGTTGGAACTGGAGGGAAACTAGAATAAAAATACTGTGTACTTGAGATACCATGTAAACAAAGGGACATAAAAGGCAATGTTGGCCTCTTAGAAGCTAAAGAGAGACAATTCTATACATATGATAACTTATTCAACAAAACTCTAGAAAAAAAAATCATAATTGAATGAGCAATTTAACAATATTGTTCTTTAAAAGAAAGATTACAAAAGGTTACAAGGCATTCTGAAATACAATTACAGTACTGAAAGTAGCCACAAAGTCTGTGACTTAGTTCATAGAAAATTCTTATCTAACAGCTCCAAAATCTCGGCACTTTTTAAACATTTTTATTCTATAGCAACACACAGAGGAACAGAAACAGCTCCTCTGCCTCCCACATCTCCCATAAAATTGCCCAATATTCCCTTCTTAATAAATTAGAAAACTAAAGCATCTAAGAATTAAGAATTTCCTTGTGGTTCTACAGAAATCAGATCTAAAATTTAGTCTCCTAATTTGTAAGGTAACAGCCTTCTACATCTGCAATGCCTCACCAAGCATAGATATGGAAAGCCTCAATAACAATAAGCAAACATAATTAAATTAAACAGCGATTGCTGACATTTTGCTTCAGAGAGTGACTACAGAACAAGCAAATTCCTTAGCTAATGCCCCTCCCCTGCAAACTCTAATGTTAAACAGTAAACAATGAATATTCTTTAACATACTCAGGAGGTCGAGTGTCTGGTCCAAGATCTCGGTGTAGAGAAATCCTGTCACTTGCAAAAGCATTAAAACAGTGTTTTGCTTCTCCACGTTCTTTTTCCTTCTGCTCTTCAATACTTAAATTGGTTGTCTTGAATGCTTTACCAGAAGCACCAGGTGCATTAGAATCCTGAGGTGGGCGGTCAAGAACAGGTTTCAATTCTGCTGCTGTATAATATCCTTGCAAACAGGGTCTCTCACCAGCATCAATGTTTTGCCTGACCGGTGCTCCTATTTGCATTTTTGGCATTGCATCTTTAATATTGTTTACAGCTTCTATCATTAAATCAAACATCTTGTTTTTGTTTTTTATGTTTCTTTCCATCCGTGATTCCTCTTTGGAATATTGAACACTTACTTCTCTTTGCATTAAAATCAAAAATATTATAAAGAAAAAAATTACTGCCCCAAGTTTCCAGAACTTTTTATGATAATGTCTTTTAAGATGTAATTTTACTAGTCGTTTTAGGTGAGCCATTCTGACATTAAAAGCTTCCCACTTGACAAATAACAGTTATAGTTTCCTCTGTTACTTATATTTTTTATCATAGATTTGCTGGCAAGAAGGTTTCATTAAATGGTAATACCTATAAACGGAAATGATAAATGGCATTAGTAGCTAATCATTCCTATAGGCATGGTTCAATTGATTCATTCAACCAACAACACAAGCTACAAATAATTGTACTCTTATGGTTAAGAAAAATATAAAGATATCTTGCCCTCAAGAAATTTACACTTTTGGAAGAACACATTTACTATAATTAGCTATAATCTATTGAGGATATACTAGAGATTTCTCTCCAATAAAAAATACCTTGTAAACTGTGGCTAATATTTATTATATGATATGCATACAATTATTTTTATAAACATATTTAGAGTTTCTTTTAAAAAAAAAAAAAAGGTACCTTAACTCAATGACCAAGGGGCCAAAGGACTTCATTGCATTGATTATAAAGAAAGGGGGAAATCCGTAAGAAAGCGTAGGTATACCGATAGGTACTGTTAGGCATACATCTAAAATAGTGGCTTTTATTTTATGGAGTTTGTCCTCAACTTATGCACCTCTATTCCAACTAAACCAGTTAAGATTATAAGTAGTTTTAACAAGTAAACTGGCACACCCTCAAATTTATTCACCTGATAATACTTGTGAATCCTGACAGAACCACTGAAGAGTAGAAAATTAAGAGTGTCTAAGGTGTTGTTATACCACAGCTATTTTCTATAGTTCACACACATAATAAAATCTAATAACAAAAAGAAGATGGCACTAAGCTTTTTACCTGAAGTGACTCTAAAGAGGCAACAGTGTCTACCCTAAGAACAGACAACATGTTTACTAAACTCTAATATGGGCCACCAGAAGCAAAGGAAAGGAAAAGGAAAAAAGAGAACATCGATGACAGCCTGATTTTCTTCACGATGTTTTAAAAAATATAATATGAAGGGGTTTCAGTATATAATTACATACCATGCACCATTATACTCAAATTTGCAGGCACAAAGGGGAAGGAGAATGCCTATTCTCCCTACATTCTAAACATATTTTAAGGAAAATTTAATTTATAGATGTGAAAACTAACTTTGACACTTTATTCAGTTTTTCTTCCAAAGATACCGCTAAATTTAAAATTAAAAAGCCAAGTTTTAAGATGGATTCTCTGGCCTTTAGTAAAAAATTTTAAGCTAAATAAACAGAAGAGGCAGAATTTGAATAGTTAGTTCTGTATACTACTTCTAATTGGAAAGATACGTATGTATGTATGGAATAGGCACTTTGGTTTCAAAAGATAATTCAATTATAATGTATACTGCCCAGAAAAATGAGATTCTAATACATCTGAGTTTTGGTTGCTTTCAGAGCCTCATGTAAGGATTAAAATGACCTCGTAAACTTTTTACATTATTTGAAGACACAATGTAGTTTCAGAACCATACAATTCTTGCTGTGTATGCATGTAAGCTAGATTAGGCATTTGACAAGGAATGTGCTGGTCTCCTTAGGATGTTTTAATACAACATAAAACAAGAAAGGGTCCAGGGAAAGCATACAGTAAAGGGAGATGACAAAACTAAATATTTCCATAGCAGTGATGGTTTTCCCAAGATACTATATGCCCAAAATCATATTAGAGGGTAGGCTGGGGAATGAGAAAGAAGAATGGAATTCTTCACCAATAGGGCAATAATCCTATCATTGTGTGTGTGTCTATCTGAAGAAGTCACTCAGTTAGCAGGTTTTAGTTTAGGATGTCTCTAATGAGGGAGTCAAAGGAAGCTTATGAAGGACACAAATGACGTCTCCCTTCCTCCTGGTTGTTTTTCTGGCACTCACGATGTCGGTGACCCAGTGAGCACCCAATAAATTTTTTTACCAGGAAAAGGAAAGAAGGACCAAGATTTAATTTATTAGAAATAATAAAATAATAATTTACTTTTGTTAAATACTGATTAGGTCCCCGATACCTTAATATTACACAGGTTCTCATGTAGTCTTCCAATAATCTTGAGAAGTCATTCCCATTTTGCCCACAAACACTGAGCGTCAAATAGATTCAGTGGCTTGGCCAACATGATTCAGTTTAAGTGGAAAAGCAGTACTCTCCCAAATGTGTTCAAACTCAGGTCTGATCTAAAATATTAAGCTTTTTGGGGCGCCTGGGTGGCTCAGTCGGTTGAGCGACCGACTTCGGCTCAGGTCATAATCTCACAGTTTGTGAGTTTGAGCCCCGTGTCGGGCTCTGTGGTGACAGCTCAGAGCCTGGAGCCTGCTTCTGATTCTGTGTCTCCCTCTCTCTCTGCCCTTCCCCCACTCATGCTCTGTCTCTGTCTCAGAAATAAACATTAAAAAAATTTTTTTTTAAATATTAAGTTTTTTACTCCTGAAACCAATATTGCACTGTATGTTAGCTAACTAAAATTTACGTTGAAAACAATACTAAGCTTTTAGTTGAAGTTATCTGAAATAAGATCTTCAAGGGTCAAGAAATGACGCTCTAAATGTAAGGAGATAAGGGGAAACCCTAAGGAAAGAACTACAAATAGCTTCATACCACATAAGGTTTTCTGGACAAATGAGTCAAATAAACACACACACACACACACACACTGGAGCACTGGGGTGGCTCAGTCAATTGAGGGTCCAACTCAATTTTGGCTCAGGTCATGATTCCAGGATCCTGGAATCAAGCCCCATGCCATGCTCCTCACCGAGAATGGAACCTGCTTGAGATTTTCTCTCTCTCTTTCTCTCTCTCTCTCTCTCTCTCTCTCTCTCTCTCTCTCTCTCTCTCCCTCCCTCCCTCCCTCCCTCCCTCCCTCTGCCCCTCTACCCCACTTGTGTGTGCTTTCTCTCTATATAAAATGAAAATAAAAATAAAAAAATAAAAATAAAAACCACACAACTGTTTTCAGAACGTGTTTTTGGAAATAAGGCTGAGGATGAGATTGTAGATTTTAACAATGGAGGATTAAGAGATTGAGACCTTTTAGTGGCAGAGTTTACTAGAGTAGGAACATGACGCTTTGCTCTTTTCAGATTATTTCAGAAGGGAATAGTCTTCTTTTATCAATTGCTGATCACTTGAAGATTCTGAAATGAATCTCCCAGGGATTTTTATATGACTTTTCTGTCCTTTGCTGCTAATGTGCAATATTAGGCTTCCATTAATGATAAATTACACTCAACATTAAGCATCTCTATTAGCGGTCTTCAACTCTGGATACACTTAGCAGAAAGCTCTTTAAAAAGAGTGCTTTAGGCCTCCCCTCTAGAGAGTTTGATATAATTGTTTTAGGGCCAGGGCCCAGGTCCTGCTTTTGTTGTTATTTTAGGCTCTCCAGATAATTCTAAAGGGCGGCAAGGGTTAAGAATCACTGGTGTAGGTCACGACACTTTAGGCAAATCAAAACTAGCACTTGATAGGGAAATGACTGCACCTAACCAAAAGCAATTTGGTTACTCCAAAGACAGGTTTTTCAAAATAGAATGCTGATATAAAATGAGCAAAAGTTATTTTGACATGGAGAGATAAGATGAAATCCAAAGCAAGAATCACCCAAAGTTTCCTGAAAAGGCTCAGAGATTAATGCTGATATAAATGACACACTGGGGTTTTACTACAAATTATGGCGTTGTAAAATTACTTTTAAAATATGTTATTCCCATCACAAAGATGGAAAAACTCAGATTCTGTGCAATAAAATACATAATCCAAAAGCCACACAATAAATGAATGAGTTAAACAAAACCAGGATTCTTAACTCCTATTCCTGGAAATAACATCACGTTCCTAAGCCTCACTACTTACCAAATGTCAAGACCTATGTGAAAACAGCCAATGAAACAGAACAAATTTCTCTTAATTTCAACTTCCAATTAAACTCAGAAGTTTCAAAAATGAAAAAAAAAAAACCAGCACGACAGCAAATTCAGGATATAAAAATGATTAGCAGGTAGAGGTCTTATTGTACTTTCTAAAACCTTTAAACACACCTATCTAAAATGTCATTTGCTAATTATTAAAGGTCAGATTCACAGGAGAGATTAATATCATGAAATAGTTTTTTTAAACTAGAAAAAAATTAATTTAAATTCAAAGATCTATTCAAAGATCTCTAAATTATTATAAATTTCTAAAATTAGAAAAAAGTTAATATTCAGAGGCCTTATCAATCTATATGCTAGAATATATGTAGACATTACAAAAAGGCATTAATAATAAATTAAAACATGCACAAAATAATGATACTTTAAAATGACTAAAACAATATGCATGATTCTAACAGTCTGTGAGATTGGGTTAAAAATCAATGGGTTATTCTCCAGGGTAAAAACATGTTGCTATCTGAACAGAAAAGACTGAGCTATCACAAATCAAAATAACTACAGAGCTGTGGCTTTCAGTTATGTAGACTCTAGTTTCTCAAACTTTAATGTGACAATGAGTCACCTGAGGATGTCGTTTACATGCAGATTCAAACTGGAAATGATCCATCTTTAGTCCAGTTGTCCCTTCCAGGTGGAAAAGGACACATTGCAAAGACATTAGTTAAGTTGTTAGTTTAATTTAAATATTCCAACTGAAGCAATCTTCTAAAGCAGTGAAAAGCAGAACGTTTCATAACCGCATGTGAAAGTAACATTTAATAAAATAAGAGGATAGTAGTTCTTTCCATTTCTTGTTCCTATATTTGTGACAATAAACCTTTACATCTCCAGGGATTTAAGGTCTGGTTCCAGGTGACTTTAACTGGCACAAAGCCTAATTGTATATGAAACTTGCTACAGCATGAATTAAAGCATGCGATAAAAAATTAAGGGTAATCACAAAAAACAAAACATTACAAAATTATATATCCAAAATGTAGCATAGATTGTAGATTAAGAAGAGTACACTACTGTAAATTAATTCATATTTGATCTTTGCCAAACATTACCTAGATCTCCTAATCGAATCAAAACAACAAAACTTGCTCTAATAATAAACCTTATGTGCTTGGGCAGAAACTTTATTAAGCACCTCTCATCTACTAGTTAGGGAATGGAGGGGTGGCAGGAAGTCATTTCTGCTTGTATTTATTGGTAAAACCAAATTTCACGGTGACTTACTATTATGGTTGGCTAGTTTCGGTTATGATTAAATCCATTTCCACACCCTTGCCTGAAATTCTTCTAAGCAGGAAGTGACCTGTGGATGTATGACAAGGGACAAACACTGATACAAAGCAAACTGCCCTGAGATGGCAGTTCCTCACAGGAGGAAGCAGCAGACATATCCCAAATATCCCAGCTGAAAAACAAACTGGGGTTGCTCTGGCTGGCTGGAAAAAGCCACCAGTGAACAACTAACTGCATGTAACTGTCACAGAGTAAGATGACTTTCTGAACAAAAGTCATCTGCAGGTTATGTGACAAAAAGTTTAGTAACAGAGCTGAGCTCCAACAACTCAGAGGCACTGCTTTTATTTAATACTGAAAAGGGTGTGGTCACACATCCAACTTCTCAGCTACACCTGGTCAGATAAGCATCTCTATTGACAATATTATCTTTGAAGGTGAAAGGTTATGAACAGGATCTTAATTTGTAGAGCAGCCAACTCTACACAATTTGGAGCATACAAGTAATTATGGAACTGCACTACCCTTTGCAGGGGAGGGTAATATGGTGGTGAAGGCAAGCTCACGTATTCTCTCTCCTGTGATTGAATCTGCACCTGTGAAAGGTATATACTGATTGGTTATGGCATAATTTTGAGGAGTGAATTGAGTGGTCCCACAGATTACCCACTTAACTAGTACTTCTCCTGGGTAGAAGTACTACCTTTTAAAAGATTTGTCTATTTACTTTGTAAACACAGTTGATGGCTCTTGGATTAGTAAGGAGACAGAAACTACATAGTGATTTGAAAAAGGAAAGTATAATATATTATTCTGAGAGGACTGGAGTAACAGGGAATTGGTTAGTGAGAGTTAAAAATAATTCAAAATAATATAGGAGTAGTAGATATA
The DNA here is from genome assembly GCF_018350175.1 of Felis catus. Taxonomy (NCBI): domain Eukaryota; kingdom Metazoa; phylum Chordata; class Mammalia; order Carnivora; family Felidae; genus Felis; species Felis catus. The sequence goes on from NC_058375.1 coordinate 154,819,133, forward strand.
AGGGGCAATCACTACCTACAAGGCTGAGATGAGAGTCCAAGGAAGAACCTTCCCCTCACCAGCACATAGATCCAGAGATCTCTACAGAAAGAGCAGTGTTGGCTCCTTGACAGTGGAAAAGTTACGGAGGTATCTCACTAGCGAAACTTGCCCAAAATCTGACCTGTGGAGTCTCAGAAGAAGCCATTCATAGGAAGATGTCAAACCCTGGAATTTGTTAGGTGCCAATGCTAACAGCTGGCTGCTGATGGCACCTGGAGTTAAGAAGCTGTGCTCTGCAGGAATGTAGTACACTTTCATGTATAGCCTGGGCCAATATGGTGCAGGTTGGTGCCTAGGATAAGATTTGGGTAGTTGGTGCCTTGGAAACCCAGTTTTGTGGGGTCCCCAATGTGCACATGTATAAGGCTAAACAAAGAGTGTATGGAGCAGTGACCTGGGCTGGGGAACAGGTCCATGATGTCTATGACTCCAGGGTACAACCCTGCTGTCCAAGTCAAGCTCTGGAGAAAGTGCAGGGGGCAGAGGTGTGCCAACTCTAGAGAAAGCTGTGCCATGCAGTTACTTAACACTAGAGAAAACTATGTGGAGGCCTAGAAGTAGAGAAAAAGGTATATGCTCAGTAAGAGCCTAGCCAGAAAGTCACCCTGAAACCAGGAAGGAAAAGTATCTTCTACTTTCAGTATCCCTCCAGTGCCCTCTACTGACAAGGCTTAATTAACATCGTGCCAGCCAGCAAAGGAGAAATATTTACAGATTTACAGCTCCCCCCCCCCCCCGCCCCGCTCCATTATTACAGAGCAGGAGAAGAGAATGAATTTACAGCTGAGAGACAATAAGCAGCATAGTCTACCCTTTTGACTGCTCAGTTTCCATATGCACACTTTCTCGCACATTTGAGCTCCGGTGGAAAAACAAAACAAGCACCTAGCAAGATGCAAGCATCCTCCTTACAAGTGAAGAGGAACCCTGGAATGAGACACAGAATGCCAACAGCCATTGTCTCCAGTGACAATGGGAATTACTTTTCAAATTCTGACACAGTCCCAACGTAATATTCAGTTACCTAAAGACTAAATTGTAAACTTAGTATCTAACGAATTCTATGCAATATTTTGTTAAAAAAAAAAGAAAGAAAGAAAGAAAGAAAATGGGAAGGAGAGAAGAAAATATTGCCTCCAAAACACAAAAAACAAAAACCAAAAAACAAAAGGCCTATTAAGTACAGTGACAACTGAATGCCCAGAAATGTTACTGAGGCGCCCCTAAATTTTTGTGAGTCTGATTACCCGCTGGTTCTCATATGCTTCACTAAGATACCTAAAGTAATTGCTACTTTCTGCTCATCAAATACAATCAGCATAATATTATCAACATAGTAAACCAATGTGATATCTTGTGGGATGTTGGGATACTTAAGATTTCTAGGACAGGAAAACTGACCTGGCCCTGAGACAAGACTGTGAAGATACAATGTTGGCCAAGCTAGATAAGAGTAAATTGCTTTGAGGTGCCTGGGTGGCTCAGTCCGTTGAGCGTCCGACTTCAGCTCAGGTCATGATCTCTCGGTCCGTGAGTTCGAGCCCCGCGTCGGGCTCTGTGCTGACAGCTCAGAGCCTGGAGCCTGTTTCTGATTCTGTGTCTCCCTCTCTCTCTGACCCTCCCCAGTTCATGTTCTGTCTCTGTCTCAAAAATAACCGTTAAGAGAAAAAAAAAATTAAAAAAAAAAAAAGAGTAAATTGCTTTTGGTGGTCCTTGTAAATTGGTACAGAGAAAAAGCAGTTAACCAAGTCGATAGCTACATACCAAATGCCAGAGGTAGTGTTGATTATATCAAGTAAAGACACCACATTCTGTTTCAGCAAGCACATTTGGAATCATCCAATGATTAAGTTTACAATAGTCCATTCATTCTTTAAGATCCATCCAACTTGGGCACAGGACAAATAAGTGAGTTAAATGAGATGTGATAGATAACTCAAGTCTTATTTCAAATCTTTGATGGTGGCACTGAGCTCAACAATTCCCTTCGATACAGTATTCTTTCTGATTTACCATCTTAGAAGGAGGGCAAGTTTTAAGGTCTTCCACTTCTCTTATCACAACGGTGATAAGCTTCTCTTAGCTTCTTAGCTTCTCTTATCACAACGGTCCTCAACCCATGACACTTAGAGAACCAATATAAGGATTTTGCCAGTTATCCAGGATGTCTACTCCAATTATATATTAAGAAAATGGGGAAATAAGCACAGGGTAGGTCTGCTGACCAGCTGGGCCCTCCTGTGAGTCAGACTTTGGCTAAGACTCCACCTATTACCTAAATGCTATAACTCCACACGATGACTAGAGGGCCACAAGTGGTATTTTGGCTCCATAGGAATTGGTACAAAAGGTCTGAGTGTATTTTCTTTTCCCCAAAGCATAGCCTCTCTAATAAATGGCTATAGGTCCCTTTGGGGAAGGCTTTTGAGGAAAATTTGTGGTGTATGCTTGAAGCAATGGTGTAGCCTTCAAGACTGGCCTCAACTTCAATCAAAGGGCTCTGGGCCTGTAAATTGACTTGGGTTTGGAAACTGAGTGAGAAGTAATGATGCTCAACTGTGGCAACTAAAGCCAATGCTTTTTGCCACCAAGCCTAGAGTTTTTTCTGGTATATACAACAAGTGATACTGTAGTACTGCCCATCTATTTCATTCATCACATTTGCAAAACAATGCCTTCTGATTATATCTATGTCCCAGATTTCCATTATGGTAGATACCTACTTTGTCCTTGGTGGTTAAATGCTGCCACTTGTCTTCTGCTACTATGGAATCCCATCATCTCCATTGAAACCAAGGAGCCAATCTTAATGGCCTACAAAGGAGAGCAACCACAGATTTTTTTTTTTTTTCACTAATGCAGGGACTTCTCTCACTAATGTTTTTCTCAATATCTTAGTAAAAGGGAGAGTGTACTGGGCCTTGACATGGAATATAATTGGAGGATGGGCACTCAGGTTGCAAACAATTAAGTCCAGTGAACATTCCTTTTATGAAAGAATCCCAAACCTCATGAGTAGTAGACAATTTCTACTCATTCTCCCTTTTGAGGCCCCAGAATTTAAGGGATAGGTGAATAGGGGAGCAAGTGAGCAATTGCTCAATTGCTATCACTTTGCATTCACCTTTCTACAGGCTTAGCTATAACTCACTGGGTACATACTCATCCTCTACCTCTCAGCTTCCATTCTTCTCTAGAAAAAGTGTCAGCAAACTTTCCATAAAGGGCCAAATAATAAATATGTTTTGCTTTGTGAGCCATATGGTCTCTATTGCAACTACTCTATTTTTGTGGTGCAAAACCAGTCATACACAATACACAAATGAATGGACATAGCTAGTTCCAATAAAATTTTGTTTACAAAAACAGGTGGTGGATAGAATTTGGCCCAAGGTACTGTGCCAATCCCTAGAAATTCAAAATGGCTTCAATCTCAACATTTCTTTATTTCCCTGTGCTTACCTCTTCTCCATTAGCATCCACATTCCCAGATGTAAAAGAACAAAACAGTTCTTCACAAATCCATAACATCATTTAAAAAAAGTAAGGCATAAAAGCAATGTCTGCCTTTACGATTAGGCTATTTTTGCACCTATTTTGAAACATGCAATATCCCTCCACTTATCTAGTCACCATCTGAAATTCCTGCATTCCCCACTCCTCATGGTTAGAGTATGAAAAGATCTTATTAATACATGTTTCAGTTGGAAATAAACGAGTGTCAGACTAAACTTTTATTCTCCTTTCAAAAGCCAACTTCAAATAGGAAAATTTTCCTCATACATAGACAATTACCACACAGTGAGGTCTATGAGAATACTGAATGCCCAGCTCCATATAGGGAAGGAAGGGGTACCTAACTCTGTGGGGTTTGTACTTAGTTCTTCTGGCAAAGGGGAGAAGCCCTAAGAGGTATTAAGCAGGGTGATGACCTAATTACAACTGAAATTAAATTAAATTAAATTTAATTTAATTTAATTTAATTTAATTTAATTTAATTTAATTCTTGGGGCCCTGGGTGGCTCAATCAGTTAAGTCCAGCTTTAGCTCAGGTCATGATCTCACAGTTCGTGAGTTCAAGCCCCATATTGGGCTTTCTCCTGTCAGCACAGAGCCTGGATCCTCTGTCTCTATCTCTCTCTGCCCCTGACTGGCACTGTACACACACTCTTTCTCTCTCTCAAAAGTAAATAAACATTAGGGGTGCCTGGGTGGCTCAGGTGGTTGGGCACCTGACTTCGGCTCAGGTCATGATCTCACAGCTCGTGGGTTTGGGTCCCACGGTCAGGCTCTGTGCTGACAGCTCAGAGCCTAGAGCCTGCTTCAGATTCTGTGTCTCCCTCTCTCTCTGCTCCTCCCCTGTTTGTGCTCTGTCTCTATCTCTCTCAAAAATAAATATTTTTTTAAAAAGTAAACAAACATTAAAAAAATAAGATAAAATAAAATAAAATAAAACAAAACAAAACAAAATAAAATAAAATAAAATAAAATAAAATAAAATAAAATAAAATAAAATGATTATTCTTGAAACTGTTTTTAATATGGATTTGGTGGTGAGGGTGGTGAACCAGAGAGGAGACTGAAGGTGATTAGCAGACTATTAAAATTAATCCAGGTAAGAAATTGAGAAGGGGTGTGGAGGCTTGGGAAGAGATCCAGGAGGTAGAGTTGGCTAAATTCAGCAAATGAATCAATGTGGAGGCTGGAAAGGTTGTTAAATTGTGAATTGTGTAAGGATGGGTTCTTGACTTATTGAAAAAAGACCAGCTAATGAGTGCTCTCTGTTCTGGATTATCTGCAGTGGAAGAGCTGGAGTTAAAATAACAGGGCAAGGGGCTATGAATGCTAAAAGACTAATGACAGAAGGTAAAGGATATAAGGAGACTGAGGTAATAACAGCAACAAGTCTTAACCAGTTCAAAAAGATGGGTCATATCTGAAAGCTCAAATAAAACAACACAAACAATAATTTGCATTAGAAGCCCTCTCTGTACTATGAATTGCCCCTCACAAGGGTCCACTCTGCCATGAGGTATTTACTACCAGGTATTCTTCTGCCCTTTACCCTATCCATCTGACTCAGAATTATCAAACTTGCATGGTCTCACACTACTCGCCTCCAACAAATTATCAAGCAGGTATGAGGATAACTTCTAGAAATGCTACCACAGATATGCTAATATGCAAGTAGAATGATAACCTGTAAGTCTGCACATTAAAGCATCATTTTAACATCAAGACACTAAAACAACCGATAACTCTACCGATAGGGAAATAAATTACAATAAATAAATTATGATACAGTCATATGATGGAATATTATGCCAGATTAAAAACAAAGAAGCTACTTTATATGCTGATATGAGGTTATCTCCACAATAAGTTAAGTGAAAAATGAGATTCATTTGCATTTTTATGTATGCAATTTATATATATAACATATACTTTATTATATATACATATACACACACACATAGACACACACATGTATATATTATACATATATAATATATATATGTAAAAGGAGCATTGTTTGCTCATAGGAAAACCAGGTATTAGAGGGCAACAGTTAAAAGAAGACTTATCATATATACGTCCTTAGTTTTTTTTTAATTTTGGACCATGTGGATAGAGTAACTACTAAAAAAATAAGCAGGGAAAAAATTGAGAGTAGAATAAAAATTTTCGGACAGGTAACATCTCAAATTTATTAATTCCATTCATCATTTCTCAAGAAGCTACTGGGGGATGTGTTCCATCTCCATGAGAAAGTAAACACCAAAATCATCGTATCTAAAAAATAGGGACTCCTTCAAAAATGTCAGCAAAGAAAAATCCCAAACAACTGCCATGAAACAGGCTTAGAAAGCAATAGGCCAAATTGGAACAAGAGAACAGAGAACTCCAGAAGAGACCAATAAATCTGATACGTTTGATTATGTGGAGGAATCATACTGAGAAGATATTGGAGTATATAGAAACAGAAATTGATGCTCAAAAAACTAAGCAATTTTTTTTTCTAAAATGAATTATTAATTCTATGGTTCAAAAATTTTTACTCATACTCATAATACACTTGCTTGGATCAGCAGTAAACAATATGTACACAATAATCATAAGTAAATACCAAAATGCAAACAAAAAATGTGAGAATTATATTCAGAGATGGAGGGAGAGCAAGAGGCATGTGTGCGCACGAGCTAAATATTTATCTACTTTAATGGGAAGTCAGTTGATAATGTCAAACATTGATAAATTGAGGAATAGTAGTATAAGCACATTATTGCAAAAGGCAAATAGGAAGCAACACCTAAAAGAGGTTAAAGCATTCCTAGACGCAGCAGCACTGGGGGAAATGAGAGTTGACTGGATTTTTGTTGCTATCGCTGTTGTAAGGCTTTTAATAATTCTTTTTAGTTTTATTTACATTTAAGTAGGATAGAAGTACAGGACTTGGAATCAGACAGCTTGGATTGGAATATTGGCTCCGACATTTTACTGCCTCGTAGACAGAGGCAAATTACTTTATTTTCCTGTCTCTAAAATAGGGAGAAAAATACCATGCACCTCATTGAGTGGCTTTGAAGATTAAATGTTTAATTCATGAAATTGTTTAAAATATGCCTGGCACATAACTGCTTAATAGTAAAATAGTAAAGAAGGGGTAATACTTATTAAGACAACAAATATTATCTTCTGTTACTTGATAAAAATGTAAAGGCATTAATAACTGAAATCTAATTTTAAATATATGAGCCACATATTAAAGTCTGCTCCCTTTGTCAGGAAACTTTAACTTTTTTAAAGTTAATACTCCCAGGTACTAAGTGGGAATTTGTTTCTTGAGGCTACAGTCTTCAATTTAAATCCATAGGCGGAAGCAGGAGGTCAGGGGGAGGCGAAGACTGGTGAAAAATTCTAGTTAATCCTGGAAAAGGGGAGCTCAAACTGGAATCTGAAGGATGAGTTTTTAGCTAGATGGGCCAAAAGAGGAGGGAAGAGAGTTCCAGGCAGGGATGATGACACTTGCAAAGACCAGAGGCAGGAGGAGCGCATGGTCATAAAAAGGGCCAGTAGAGCTGCAACAGAGTAACATGACACAGGTGTGCAGTAAGCAGACTCTCAATCGTGCCAGGCCTTTAGGCTGAGTGAAGGAGTTCGTCTAATCCTAAGGCAACGAAGGGCTTTAAGCAGTTTTGAATGTTTTGGAAAGATTCCTCTGGGAGCAGCGTAGGGAACTAACCAGAAGGAATTCAGGTAATCAATAGGGAGGCCATTTGTAAAAATCCAGGCAAGAGATGTTGATAGCGACAAGAGTGGAGAAAAGTAGATGGATTAGAAAAATATTTATTTAAGAGGTAAAACTGACAGAATGACTTTTTTTTTGGGGGGGGGGGGGTCTAGTCTGATTAAATTACATTATTTAAGTAAAAGTTGCCCCTCCGGTAATTCCTCACCAATAGCAATATCCTCAGTTGTACAACATTTATAAAGTAAAACTATAAGACATTTCAATCACAAAGTTAACTTTTCACTTGTAAATGGTAAAACCCAGATCTTGGAACAAAACCAAAAGCCACAATAATATGGAATTCAAAGGAAGAACATGGAAATAACAGCAATCTAAATTAAATAGACTAATTAAGCACAGTGAAACAAGTTTCCTAAATCCTCAATTTCTGTGGTCGCTGCCCAATAGGAAAGCAAATATACTGCCTGCCCAATGCCTCTCCCCTCCCTGTGCCACTTTTACTCCAATATTTTTACTCCACAATAGACTTAGAGGAAAGAAAAATATTACACGCTTTGCAAATATCTAAATGGGTGTGTATGTGTACACAGGCACAAAAGCAGACTATATTAAATCACATATGTAAAGTGCATGATAGGAGTATGCATAAGACATCACTCCTAGCCCAGATGTATGTAAAGGGGGGGGGGGGGGATACAGTTTCCTAAGTGAGGTGAGGCCTCAAATGAGTCTTAAGAGCTAAAAAGAGGTATAGAGGTAACATCAATGGGGGATTAAAAAAAAAGTACATAAGAAAAAGCATTGAAATCTGTTGTTGGAACATAAAATTTGATTTATGGAGTAGAAATCCATAGGTAAGCACGGGTCAGATTCTGTGAGACCATTTTAAGGACCATGGGTTCTATCCTGAGTTATGTGAAGTTATTAATAGGTTTAAGCAGAGGAGAGAGACATCCAGGTTTACATTTTTACAGATCATTAGTGGAGGGGTTCTGCTGAGGATGGATTTGAGCACAACACCATCTGCTGAGATATTAGGTAGCAGGTAGCTATGGTACCCCATTTAAGAGTTGATGAGACCCTGAACTGGAGCAGAAGTAGAATTTGTGGGGGAGGGGCAGAGGAAGAAGGGCAAAAAAAGTTAACAGATTCAGTGATATGATAGTTGTGGAGGTTAAGAAAAGAGAGTTAAAAAATGACCTCTGGATTTCTGACATGACACCTGGATAGTGGAACAGATCCATAACCCATTCTCCAAAATACCTGGAGCCAAATATGTTTTAAAATTCAGAACATTTTGGATGTTAGAAAGGAGATATGGTTTACACACCCAATATAACATTGTACCCCCAACAGGGCCTGGAACAGTACCATGTAATTAAACACATTCCACCAAATGGAATAGATGATAAAGAGCTCCCTGACAATAAATTTAGGTTTTGTAGCAAATTGAGTTCAAGTGTTGCTGACAAAAAAGTTATCAAAAACATTTTGGTTTTCCAGGGGTTTTTTTTGTTGTTGTTGTTTTTCTTTGGTTTGGGTTGGCTTTGGAATTGTGGATAAGAAATGATAGATGTACTAACACCTGTAAACAAAACATAGGAAGTAAAACAGGCTGTTTTTGTTTTTGATGGAATGAAGGTTCTGGTTTACTCAGGTATGATCTCAGATAATTATGATATCTTAAAGATGTCTAGGAAGCAATGGGATAAATGAACAAATTAGTTGGGACAGTTTGAAACTAAAACAATTACAAGGAAAATGTACACTCAGGGAAATATTCTCTATTTGGTGCCAAAACTATGAACCCAACTCAGAGAATGACTCAAGGAGACCTCATCTGTCAATAGACACTAATGACCTCGAATTGAGAGTCCTATTTGTCTTTGCTTTACCACATAAGTTAATGCATTTTGGTCTCTTGCCATTGTTGGCATTGATTTGAATTCAATGTTGCTATTAACAGTACATTAATTTTGTTCAAATTACTCAAATTATATAAAAGAATTATTCTGGTATTAACTAGATGCATAATTAGGTGATTGGAAATATGTCCTTCTCAATCAGATTTTCTAACCATAAAAGATTTGTCATAACAAATGCATTTCTACACTTTACGAACCAAAAAACTGACTATGTTCTGAAGACGATTTGGGGGTTGATCATTTCCAAAATATTAAATATACTAATTTTCTTTTAGAGAAAAATTCCTTCTACCAGGAATTAAAATTAAATTTTTCTATGGAAGGCTTAATCATCCCATGAGAGTTTCCAAGCCTACATCCCTACAGATCCTTAGAGACCTAATCTAATCTCTCAATCTCCCAATCTAATCTTTTTAGGGCATAGGGGTCTGATTCCTAGAATTTGTCTCCTGTTTCACAGTAAAAGAAAAATATATACAAAATCTTAACAGACTACAAACCAATAATAAACTGGCTTATGTTTACTCTAATAGTTTTTTAAGCCTCTGTCTAGCACTATTAACATAGCCATAAAATTTAGAATTTGGAATAGAGGTGGGCAGAATTATTATGTTGTTGTTTTTTTTTAACGTTTATTTATTTTTGAGAGACAGAGAGAGCCAGAGCCTGAGCGGGGGAGGGGCAGAGAGAGAGAGAGACAGAGAGAGAGAGAGACAGAGTGACAGAATCCAAAACAGGCTCCAGGCTCTGAGCTGTCAGCACAGACCCTAACGCGGGGCCTGAACCCACAAACTGTGAAATCATGACCTGAGCCAAAGTCAGAGGCTTTAAGCCAGGCACCCCAAATTATTTTTCACTTTCAAACTTTCACTTGATAATTGCTACCATCAAAAATTCTTCAGAAAAACCCTTCCAGTTTTCCCTGTCCCTAAACATACTGCATACACTATGCTGAGGATCCATTTAAAATACAATAATGTACAGTGAGGTTTCATGCAGTTCCTTTTGTTTGAGAAATTTAGTCTAGCACCAGATCCTAGAGTCTAAAGCCCTTCAATAAAAGTTTAATGAAGAATGATGGTATAATTCTACATTTTTAAAATATACAGTTTGTTTTTCTTTCTTTCAAGTATGTGTGTGTATATGACATAGTATGCTGATAGAAAAATCAGCCTTGAAAGTACAAATTCAATAGGATACTGCTATTTGCATTATAGGTTCTAGCCCAACTCTGGTCCTAAAAGTCAACCAGTGTGTTGAGATCAGTATTTTAAAAATAAGATAATAGAGAAAATCCACGTTATGAGCCTAAATATTGTTTTGTGAGCCTTGTTTCATATATATACACAGAGAGTATACTGCATTGAGGCATAGAATTCATTTCTTATTGAGGATTGCAATCCAAAAAGAAGTTTTAAAAATACTAATGTTGAAGAAGTATGCTTGCCAGCCAAAACTCTAGAGTGTTGCCAATGGAGGGATGGCCCTGGGTTACTGCCTTATAAAATATATTTTAAGCCAATACAATAAAAGATCAGAAGACTAAATTGTGTTGTCCATGTTGACTCAAAAAATTAACTGTGGCTCTGAAAAACCAAGAAAGGATTAAAAATCTCAATCCACATGGCATCTTCAATAAACATGTGAGAAGAAGAGTGACATCCTCACTCACTCTCCCTGGAGTCCGGCATCCTCTGGACAAGTAGAAATTAGGGTAAATCAGAGCTGGACAAAGAACAATGGAGTATTCTGTACTTACAAAGGCCTTACAAATTATACAAAAGACAAAAAGATAAACATCTTATGATAAGTGAGAGTGAGGGTGGTGAAAAGCAAAGATAATATGATTCTTGAGTCAAGTCTTTGGAATAATAATAATGCCACTAACTTGCTGGGTGAACTGAAATTAGAATCTCTCCCTCAGCCTTGGTTTATCACGAACTGGATGGATTGACTATCCAAACTGAGAAGAGGATCCTGACATTGGTAGGGGTAGAGGAGATTCCTGATTTAAGGCCTCATTACCTTAATCTAGGGAAGTATATATTTTTTCTATTTTACAGATAATTTAACTGAGGCACACTGTTACTCTAATGCAAACATGTCACATTTCTCCCTTAAGAGTAAAGGTAGTCTAGAAACATCTGGCTCAATAATCGATGAGGTTTAAATTAATACTCTAAACTCAGGGAACAACACCTACACCTAATTTGTAAAGAATATTTAGCATAGGTATTTCTCTGTATGGAGATGAGATTAAGAGGGCAGGCCAGGCTCTTTTGACATAAGCAGAAGGCACTGGTTGAAAATATCATTAATAATCACGTCCTGTTTGTGTGGTTGTCATGTATCTTTAATTGCACCTCTATGAGTTGTTAAGGCATTTTGTTAAGTGTGCAGTTTGAAATACATTTTTAAACCTCAGTGAAGGTAGAAGTAAAATGCAGGCAATGGAATCGCCATTTATTATGAGACACTTCTATGTAAAAATACTAGTTAAAGCGATATAAAAAGAAAGATGCTTGGTACAAATAAACTGTTCAGAATGTTTAGTGCATATGCTAGACTTCAGATATTAAAAGTAAAAGTTAAGTTTAAAGAATTCTAATTGTAGGGTATGACTTTAACCTCATGTGTTTTAACCACAGACTCAAAGAAAACGTACACAGTAAATGAAGCAACACATTCTCCCACAAGCAGAAATTCTCAAATGAAAACGCAGCAACTTTCTTATTTTTCCACAACAGTATTTGAACGCAAGTGTCTTCATTACATGTATTATAACTTTTATAACAAGTTACGTTGGCTTCACAACATATTCTAAAAATCAGAAAAGCTGTTAACCTATGGGGTTCTAAAAACAGAAAATAGTTATTTGAAGAGTTTGAAGTGAAGTGTTTTTGAGGAGTTTTGAGGGAGAAGGAAGCAAAAGGCTATAAGGTAAGCACCAGTTTCACCCTCAATTCTGAAGCTTTAGAAAAGCCTAATTAGGCAGGGAAAGGAATTTGGGCCTGGCACACCCAGGTTCAGACGTGGCAGGATCCTGAAACAAAGTTTTTCTGACCCTTTGAGTCATATGCCACAGGCAAACCAGAGCCGCGATATGCAGGTCGTTAAGTCAACAGGTCCTTTAACGAGATGGTGTGCGGTTGGTGAGTGGCAGTTGGATTTCTTCCTGCCACGAAGAAAATAGCTCTACTCGATCAAACCGGAAAGTGGGCGCAGCTCTGGCTTAGGGAGTGCACCCGGAAAAGTGCAGAGAGAGAGAAACAGACAGAGACAGAGGGATGTCCGCGTCCCGACCACAGAGCGCTTTCCAAACCACTCGGAAACCATTTAAATGGCTCGGGCGGCCGCGGTTTCCAGCCTAGGACTGTCTGGGGTCCGGCTGGGAAAATTGCCTGGCAAAGCCATGCCCTTTCCCGTCGCGGGTTTGCTCCCCCCACCCGGCACGGGGGCGAGAGGAGACCAGCAACCTGTTAGCCCGCGTGCAAACGCGGCCACCTCGCGCCTGGCCCGGCCCCTCCGACCCCGCACTCCGGGAGACTCTCCCAGGGTCAAGCTGCGGGCCACCAGGACTCGGGCCCCGGTCCGGATCCTCTGGAGCCTCCCTACAGAGACTGTCAGGGGCGACAGGGCTACCCCCGGAGCGCTACCTGCCCCGGCCTCGGGCGCCCCTTTCGGCCCCTCCGGAGGGGCAACTGAAACACCGCTCTCGAGACCACCCCCAACCGGCCACCGGGACCGTATCCCTCTCCCCACCACGTGAACCTCGGCGTCCGTCTGCCCAGGGTCTCCCGGCCCCCTCCCCCGGCCCCAGCGCCGGCCCGCCCGCTTACCTGGCGGGTGGGCACAGCAGGGCGGCGGGAAGCAGCGGCCGGGCGGGCGCTGGACGTGGGCCGGGCGCCAGGTGCAGGTGGCGGCGGCGGCGGCGCCTCCGGTTGCTGTCGCTACTGTTGCCGCTCAGTCCAGCTCCTCCTCCGCCGCCGCCGCCTCCTGCCTTCCCGCTGGGCCTCCTGCGTTGCCAGGAGAGGCCGAACCGAGGCTCCGCTTCCTCTTGGAGTCTCCCAGGTGAGCTCCAGCCTGCGACGTCGGCAGGGGCGAGGCCCCCGTCCCGCGCCTGCGCGCCAGCCTCCTGCCCCGCCCAAGCCCTACCTGAGCGCTCCAGGTGAGGACCGAGCACCGCGCGCGCAGGGTGAGGGCGCCGTCCGGGCGGAGCGCAGCCGCCGCGCGGCTTCCCTCTCCGCAGACGGCGAGGCTGGTTCTCCTAGAGGGGCGCGTGCCTCCGCCCGTCTACATTTGAGGAGTCCCGCGCCGACCTGGTGCCAGTGGGCACCTTGTAACCAGAACACGGTCTGGGTCCTTGGGGAACCAGAGGGTCTAGATTGCCCTCACACACGTCTTCCCTTCTCTAAGGTTCGCCAAATGAAGGGGTGCACCGCCCGGAGACCGGGGGGTGGGGGGGCCAGTGCCCCCCGAGAGCCACCTCATGACGGCTGCAACTGTTGTCTCGTATGGTTTCCTCAAGCAAGGTTCAGCAGCTTCTGTCACCAGTTAGGTTCGTGAGCTATTGGGTGAGCTTCCTTCCCATGTACTAGTCTTGATTTCATCACTTGACTCACTTCAGCGCAGCTAGTGGTTTCCGTTTCTGTAAGCGCGCGCTCTGGTAGGGGCGCCTCCCGTCCAAAGGAGGAGCCTCCCTCTTCCAAAGAAGAGCCTCTGGTATTTGGCAGAGCCTTGCTAACTTGGGGCGCACCACCCCTTCCTGGGCTGCTATAGAAAGGCAAACCGATTCCCAGATGGGAGAGCGAGCAGCGACAGTACAGAGAAACCTGCTGTCCTTGTTTGCAAAGACACGGGTTTCCTGGAAAGGTTTTGCTTCTCCTGGAGGTTTGCTTGAAAGCTCATCTACTGGGAGGGTGACGATGCAGACTCTAGGGAGATAGGTGATTTTGCCGTTGTTTTTAAAGACATCTTTTTTTTTTAGACGGTTTTTTTTTTCCCTTTTATGATATTTACAACTTTGTTTCAGCCTGCCTTCTGTTATGACAAACATTGACACACCCAAAACCAGGACTCAAAAATGACCCCTAGGGGCACCTGGGTGGCTCAGTCGGTTAGGCCTCAGACTTCGGCTCAGGTCATGAACTCACAGTTTGTGGGTTCGAGCCCGGCATCGGGCTCTGTGCTGACAGCTCAGAGCCTGGAGCCTGCTTCAGATGCTGTGTCTCCCTCTCTCTGCCTCTCCCCTGTTCGCCTGTTCGCACTCTGCCTCTCTCTCTCTCTCTCTCAATCAGGGAAAAATATTAAAAAAAACACACACACACAAAACTTTAAAAAATGACCTCTATACCTTCTTATAAACTCATCCAGTATTTGGCTCTATCTTCAATGTACATAGGAATAGAAATAGAAATAGCCGAAAATGTTTTAGTGGCATGCTTAATTACATGGTGGCAGGTTTTTGTGTAGTTTAGTTCTGGCCTTCCTCCTGTATTTTGACACATACACTTATGGTTTCTATTTATTGACATATTAGTGTTACATATGACCTAAAATTAAAATTTAGAAATACTGGTTAGTATACTATCAGTAGGTGTAACTTTAGAACGTGGCTAGTCTGACACTGGGCTTAGCATCCATGGTACTATTTTATACCACAGCTATGAATCTGATTTAACACTTTAGTTTTTTTGTCTTGTATATTGTAGTTATTTTGCAAGCATCAAGGAACCTTTCTGTGTTTGTGATATTTTAATATCAGTACCTGCAAGCAGTTTTTAAGCTTTCCCTCTCTCCCCCGCAAAACATTCAGGAACTGTTTATGTGTATTACCATATTAACTTGATAATATTTGTCTTTAGATCCAGAGCTGAAAATACTACCTACCCAAATCCGCCCTACCTCCCCCCCCGCTTTTTTTGAGGTTCTGCCGTTTTCTTTGTTGTTTGCTTCTAGATGGAGATTAAAGTCTCAGTCTTTGGGAAATTTGGGAGAAATCCTAAATGTATAACCACGGAGTCTGTATCTCTTGTCTTGCACCACCCATCTCTGAATGAGGGAGGAGCCAAAGACTATGAGAGTTTCGGTGTCCCACCAGGCAAAGAGCAACTTTTTTCACCAACAAGAGCAGAACGGAGCAAATGGATATAGAAAAGCAATTTGGAATCCAAGGACTGAGATTCATGGACAGCAAGACTAGTACAGTCAAATAATAACTGTAGAGAGAAGCTAGAGCAGATCTACAAAAAGAGAGAGCAAGCAAATGGGACCAAAATACTGCATGAGGGGTAAAAAAAGAACAGAACAAATATAAAAATCAGGAGTTCCTAAAAATTGACTGCCAGCTTTACAATGGAGACAGATAAGTTAAACAAGGAAAGCCGTGTTGTTTGGGTCTGGCATATCTACTAGCATTGCACATAGTATTGCATTTCATTCCGAAAGCAAAGTCTTAAAACTAATAAAAGTTTTTTACTTTACAATAAAATTCAAATGCTGCAGGCCCAGAAAAGAAAGCATGATGCTGCAACGTTTAATGCCCTAAATCCAGTGAGATGAAGGGTTTTTGAAAGTACCATCCCATTTAAAGATTATGAAATAAAGAATTTGTTTTATAAAGGAGAAATTAGTATTTCTTTATAAAATAAAACCCAGGAAACTTAGTGTAGACATGCTTCTCAGAAACAAGGTTGTTGTAATTCTACATGTTTGGCATGTAATGGCAGCTAAAATAGAAAATTAAGATGATTCATACAGGAAAGAGAAACATTTCTCTCTCTCTCCACACACACACACACACACACACACACACACACACGGAGAATTAGCTGTAAAATTCTTATGTAAATAGATTTAAAATAATATTGTTTAATAATTTTTGTCAACATTTAAATTAATGCCAAGACTGGTATGTAACACTTAGTAGGTTACAAATAAATATTTGTTAAATTAATAAATTGATCCATTAAATACCATGAAAAACCCATTATGCCTAATGTCTTACACAGAGTACAAGTCCAAAGAATGGTTTAACCAAACAGTATGGAGAAATAATCTAGGGCAAGTAAGAATGATAGACTAAGAATTTGAGGGACAGCATCTAGTAACAATACCTATCAGTTATCATTTATCATCCTTTCAAAAGGCACTACACAAAGCAACTTATAAAGTACAAGTTACTTTACTTCTGGGCTTAGATTTTCTCTTTCTCAAAATGGTACAAGGTGATCACCAAGTGCCTTTACACACTGATGCGTGTAAATTCCATGATAATTGTCATGCAAAAAAATCCTCTGGATATAGGAATAACAATTAATGGAAAACAAAGATGAAAGAATGGGAATCACTTAACTGAGAAATTTTAATTCATAAAATTAGTTATAATATACAGTGTAGTATTAAGATTCACTAAGTCCAACTTTAAATGTTTTTAGTTTGTTAATTGTTTAATTGTTGGTTACCCTGGGCTTAGCAACTTGAGCTTGAAACATATTGCCTGCCTGATTTAGCCTTTAAAAACAATTTTGCCTTATGTGGAAACTGGAGTCTCCAGTCAGGATCTCAAAGTCAAATTGAGAGTTTTGGCTCAAAGACTAAACAGATTGAAATAATTTCTACTAAAAGAATTGAAAGGCTATTGATTTAAAAGGAGAATAGTGTTGGTATCATAGTGAAGAGCCACAAATATGTGGGTTTTTTTTTTTATAACTGTTCAGCATAATTCTGCATTGAGTTTAAAATAAGAGTTAAAACAGTAAAAACATGAAGAGATTATTTTTAGTACGAACTTTTTGAGACAGTATCTTGTATGAAGATGACCTATGAGGGTCCCCCCGCCTCAAGAATAGCAACAGAACAACCATCTGGGACTTTCGAAGAGGTACACATTTCTGTGAGTGTGCTTATTGACTTAAATTGCAACAGAACTATGTCTTGTTAATCTTGTATCCTTAATGCTTGGCACATAGTAGGTGCTCAATAAATATTTGATGAAATGGATTGGGCAGAGTGCAGAGTTTCAAGCTTTTAAGCATTAGCATAAGAGCAAAAAGAAATACCATGCTGAGTCAGGCTAATATTCAATCTAGCTAGCTCAAATTCTGACAGTGGCATCAAAGGATTTTTTCTGGGAAAAGATAGTGATAGTCCTGCATGATGTTGACCTTAGATATGTACTCCAGGTGTCCCTGACTCACTCTTTCCTAATTGATCCTTTTCTGTAAAATGACTTTTTAAATTATAAATCAATTCATATTTATTTTAGAAAAATGAGAAAATACAGATAAACTAAAAGGAGCCAGTTGGAAACATCCCCAAATTCCTCCCATGTAGATGAATCAGTGCTAACTGCCAGACCCTTTTTTTTTTCTTCTGTTTATCTCTCCAGATACTTTTTGAAAAACTAGGGAGAGTGGAATGGAAGATATAGGGGGAGACAGAAACATGTTTTTAAAATAAAAACTAGGTCATATTGGGATCTTGTTTGGTAGACAGTTTTCTACTTAACTTATCTTTCCATGTCAATAAATTCATCTTTTACAACATGGTTTCTTTTTGTATGAATGTATTTATTCAGTCACTTATTGGATGATGAAGATTGTTTTCTAATTTTGCTATTGCAAACCATGCTGTGATGATCACATTCTTTAGTGTTCTCTCTCTTCATCTGTTGAAACATTTACAATGATATTCTTCTGGCTCTATTAAACTACTTTGTATCAGCCATCCAAGATCCTAAACAATGATGATAACAGAAGAATCTTATCACAAAGACAAATCATAGGAAATATATTAATGATTTAACATTTCCTATTTGTAAAAATATTAATCCTTGTTACCAAAACTTTATGTAAAGCGTGCTTATTTTGATTAAAATCTTGACACTTTAGAAATAGGGAAGTAGAATGTGCCCTTACTATGGAAAAGTCAGATCTCTTACCTTCTCCTGATGATACCACATTCTCCTGATGATACCACATTCAGATTCCCACTTCTGAAAATCTGTGTGTCTCACTTCACTTCTCCAAATCCCATCCAGCCCAGCTGAAGGCCCTAGCCTCCCATGGAACCTCCTAAATCAGCCCAGATAACCTTGATATTTCTTAATTCCAGTGCACTGTCATAAAATAAACTTCCCTCCTCCCTTGGTCCTTGCCCCCCTCCTTACTCCAATATTGTGAAGAGAGAACTATGGAGAGACACTACCTGCACATGATATCATTTGTTGCCCAATAAGTTATGATAAACTGTTAAATAACTTATATCATAGAAGCTAGGGATGTTCTTGTAGCATAATAGGTCTAAAGCATTAGACCAAAAGAAATAGCATCATTGTAATTACAGAGAAATGTTGATTTTTCATACATATTAGAAGGGGAATTTTGAAGGAAATTATGTTTTTTCAGTGTCTTTGATTTTTAATTTATTAACAGAAAACTAATTTGCTACCCGAGATAGGATCTCATCAACATACCTCCTTCTCTACATCTAGTCACAAAATCAGAATGTACCTGTTCTCCATTCCCAACAGTTTCAGCAGACTCTAAGACCACATCACACTTTGTGCCTCTGCAAAGTTTTAGGGACAGGGGTTCCTGATATGTAACGACATTTGGGGTTGACACAAAAAAATCACTGCTAGAAAAAAAAATCACTGCTAGGGAAGGAAGTTTGTTTATTTCAATTGGAATGGTGAATAAAAGAGAAAAGGGGAATGGGAATGGAGATAACATAGAAAGAGGTTAAAGGGCTTAGAAATGACAGAGAAGGAGAAGAGTAGAGGACAGAGGAATCCCCTGTGTGGAACATCTTCTCAAGGATTAAGGAGAATCTTTGGGGACACATCCCCCCAAGGTCTGGTAATGTGGCTTCACTTCTGAGAGTGAAAAGGGAGAGGAGGTAAACCAGGAACAACATCCAAATTCTTTCCCTTTCCCCTTCTCCCCACCTCCCCCCCACCCCTGAGCCCCATTGAAAACTCTGTACAGCTTTGGAATGATTAGCTAACTTCTGTGATAAAGATTTTAGCATTCATTGAGATACGGCATATATTTGATTCACAGTAAGATCATATCCAACAGGACCTCTCTTAGCAGCCTAAACAGTATTTTGTGTAAATTAGAAAATTTCATCCACGGGCAGGAAGAGTCCACAGGTACCTGGGTTGGCAAGTGGATGACCCCTTCCTCATAGTAGATGCAAATCTACTTCAGAGCATCCATGAGCTGAATGGATCCCAGTCTGCATTTCAGATCTACTTGTCCTTTGGCAGGATACTTTTATGCAGGGCACAGCATTCACAACCTGGTGTCCAATCAGGTGAAATCTGTTTTCTGAAGTATCTGGGGTAACTGTGCCACTTGTATTGACCGATACAATATAGTGGAAGTAATGTTATGTCCCTTCCAAGGCTATGCTTCTTCTGTGAAGAAGCCTGGAGTGAAAGACCATGTAGAAAGAGACACCTAGCTGTCCCAGATGGTCAGCTGTCCCAGATGGTCCACAGACCCCAGCCAACAACCAGCTAAATGCAACTTTATGACTGATCCTAGGTCAATACCAGCAGAAGGGCCACCTGGTCAACCAACAAAACCACTAGAAATATTAATTCATTGTTGTTTTAAGCCACTAAGTTAAGGGGAAGTTTATTTATTTATTTATTTAACTATTTCCTCTAAACTTGGGGTCTCAACAAGAGCAAGGACATAAGCACCTTTTACATTTGTGCACCCTCTGTATTCTCCCTGTTCATACAGAGAAAGCTTTGAGATGCAAAAGCTTGGATTTATTGGAATTTTGCAAGTCTAAGCCTTGAATGATTCTGCACAAAGCACGTATTATTAACTATATATTTTAAAGAATATGTGCTCAGTCTGAATCCATTTTCTATCCCCACCCCAAATCTTGATAAAATTTGTGCAGAATGGGGAAAAAGAAGAAGAGTCAGGGTGGATTAGAGACAGGGGCATTGGCAGCATGCCTGAGCCAGAAGCCCTATAACCTCACCATGCAGGAATGCTATATTGCACAACTACTTGGTCTACCATTCATAGAAGAAGAGGTACAGGAAGGCAAACCTGATCCTAAAAAACAGGCTATGAAGGGACTCTGAGAGCAAAAAACAAAAAAAAACTCCCCTGGAGAGCAGTAAGACCCCAGGGTTATTTCTTGTCCAATGTTGAAGAATGGTAAGAATAGAAAACATTTCTAAGTGGGGTATTGAACAGCTCCATAGCCCTCTTGTGCCCCAGGAAGATTTAGACAGTCCCCAAAATGTTTTCCAATGCAGGAGAGAATGATTTCGATCTGGATGTTTTTATAAATAATTTTATTGGAAGAGAGGCATTCCCATTCTTTTACCTATTGTCTATGACTGCTTTGATGCTACAAGGCAGAGTTGAGTAGCTGTGTCAGAAACTGCATGATCTGCAAAGCCTAAGGTACTTATTATCTGGCTTTTTATAGAAAAAAAAAAGCCAATCCTTATTTTAGATGAAGCACAGAGAACTGGGAAAACCTAAATTTTGTGGGATAATGCAGACCAAAAATGAAATGTGTAGACCATGACTAAAAGGTGCATTAGAACCAGGACGTAGTATCAGTAGGTCACAGCCTGGATACCTATGATGGCCTAACGCCAATTGTCTCGCACAAATACATTTCCCAACTCCCATCCCGTACTTGGAACCTCCTAGGAAGGACCTATGGAATGCAGCGTGTTCCTCATGAAACAGGGGAAATCCCAGACTTACTGATAATTATTACTACCTGGTGGAATAGATACTTGAAAGAAAATAAGCTTAGGTATAAACATAAAAAATAATTTTACATTGAGTTTCTTATATATCTGATTCTGTCTTCAAAAACTAGCACCCTCTACAAAGGCTTCCATAGTTATAAGCATAAAATGGATGCAAAAGAAATCTATGTTGAATGTTTAGCCTCAGTGGGGTTTCCTTTGGTCTCTTACCTTATAAAACTGCATGATGGCACTGCCTTTTCATATAGGAAGTATGTATTCACAACTCATGTCTTATATAAGCTTTCTCTGACGGTGATGATGTACATTCCTTTTTAGTTCCATTGCTTCCCTCCATTGTAAGTTTTTGTTTTTTAATGTTTTTATTCCGAGACAACCATTCTCTTGTTCCAAAAGTAAAAGAGAATAGTGGTTGGCAATCATGTATGAAGTGAGTAGGAGGAGACGGTGGGGCGGGGATCCTGAGGTCTGTGGTTTATGTTACAAAAAAGACTGGTAAGATCTTTGGATGAAAAGGAAGTTGCTTATAATCTGTTGCGATCACTTTATGTTCCTGCACTGAGAAAATGTTACTTCCTGCTTTGAGCTGGGATGTGGAGCAGGGAGAACATTTACTGAGTACTAACTTCATCCCAGCAATTATTCCTACATTATCTCATTTAGTCTCCACAAAACTCCTGTATAATCTTTCGGGTGAGGAGCTCAAAGATGTACAGCTAATAGAGTTGGACTGGGCAAACAGGTCTGTCAGACCCCAAACCCATGCTCTGTCAACTACATCATGTCACAGAAGTTTTAAGATTGTTTTATCCTGAATCTAAGGGTAAACGATTTTGTATCTTCAGCTTGTCTTGAAGGCATTCATTGACAATTTCTATTTTCACAGTTTCTATTTCACTCGTAAATGATAACATATGGAAAAGTTAAGCAATATATGTTTTTTTCTTCTACATATAAATCTTACATCTTCAAGTATATTAAAACCAAAGTTGTTAATTTTGTTTCATATAAAGATTCCCTTAAATATAAGATGCTATGAAACCAAAACGCAAACACACTGATTTCTACAATCAAAACATTGAGGATCATGGGAATCCCTAGACAACAAAAGAGGATAAAAGAGAGCATGAAGCTATTTTAATACAGTTCTCCTTTTTAACAATAGATACAAGAATTGTTCATTTAGACACTTTATGTACAACTTTCAGTGTAACAAAGATTCCCCCCAAAATGGTTAAAATTATGCTATAATTGTATAACAACTTGTAATGTTATATTTAAAACTGTAAAATCCTCCAAGTAGTAATGCTTTGTACTATTTAATAGTATAATTTTGTCCATTTAGTTATAACTAGAAAAATGTAAATAAAATATCTCCAAATTGGTATTTTGACGTAAAAAATAAGAGTCTCTGTTTCTTTCATGTAATACACAAACTTCTATTGAAAGTGAAATACTTGTGGGGCGCCTGGGGGGCTCAGTCGGTTGAGCATCCAACTTTGGCTCAGGTCATGATCTTGCCGTTTGTGAGTTCGAGCCCCACGTCGGGTCTGTGCTGACTGCTCAGAGCCTGGAGCCTGCTTCGGATTCTGTGTCCCCCCCTCTCTGCCCCTCCCCGACTCACACTCTGTCTCTCTCTCCTTCAAAAATAAAAAACATTAAAAAAAAATTTTTTAAAGAAGAAAGTGAAATACTTGTGAAGAATTTTGGGACCAATAGTTCTTAATTAAATCAATCCCTTGACAGAAGCAAAACTGTGAATTGAGAAGATACAACAAAACTCACTAATATAAAAAATGGAATTATGAGTTTTGTAGTTGTATTGTATTGTAATTTTGTAATTGTATTGTATCGGAGGCCATCGAAACACACTAGATAGATGTATGGAATTGCAGTGCGTGGGCTGTATTTAAGAAATCATACTAGGGCGCCTGGGTGGCCTGTTAGGCATCTGACTTCGGTCCAGGTCATGATCTCACAGTTTATGAGCTCAAGCCCCGCTTCAGGTGAGACAATCTCTCCCTCTCTCCCCCTCGCTCACTTGCACCCTCTTTCTCTCTCCGAGAGAGAGAGATCATTCTAGAGGTACATAATATAAAGATATTCAGTAAAAAGGTAGACCAAAATAAGAATCATCATGTATGAATAATGTTTTACAACATCTGAGTGAGAGAGTTTTCAAAATAACTCTTCATTTCTATAGATCGTCAAATACATAAGACTTGAGAGAAGCTGTCAATTTGTTATGGAATTTGACCTTTGGTAGCATCACTGACCCTAATGAACTGGACTGACCAGTTTTGCCATATTTTTCCTAACAGCAGTTAAACACTACCATAATCTCACAGAAATCAGGAAATGATGTCCCAGACCACACACAAGTAGCTGAGTTTT
Organism: Felis catus; assembly: GCF_018350175.1. NCBI lineage: Eukaryota > Metazoa > Chordata > Mammalia > Carnivora > Felidae > Felis > Felis catus. Next base: position 154,842,507 of record NC_058375.1, read on the forward strand.
AAAGGACTGAAAGATTATGTTTTTAAAATATTTTGCTTAAACACAATAATGGCAATGATTGTGTAGTAGTCTATGCTTTTTACTGGTTTTACCAAATACTGAGGAGTTTCAAAAGAACATTTATTGAATATATACTATATATAAAGAATGATTATGCCAGAAACAGCTGTGTACCTACCACCTATTAAAGAGAAACAATATTATTCTGATGCCTTCTGTGGGACCCTCTCGGATCCAACTTTTCCTAACCTTGAATTTTGTATTCATCATACCTTTGCTTTTCTTTAGAGTTTGCCACACACATTTGTATGCCTAAATAAAATACTGGCTAATTTTATACATTTTTTTCCCTCAGGTCAGTTCCTTTTTTTTAAATTGAATTATAGTTAACATTCAGTATTACATTTGTTTCAGATACACAGTAATTCAACAGTTCTTTTTTTTTTAACGTTTATTTATTTTTGGGACAGAGAGAGACAGAGCATGAAATGGGGGGGGGGGGGGCAGAGAGAGAGGGAGACACAGAATTGGAAGCAGGCTCCAGGCTCTGAGCCATCAGCCCAGAGCCTGACACGGGGCTCGAACTCACGGACTGTGAGATCGTGACCTGAGCTAAAGTTGGACGCTTAACCGACTGAACCACCCGGGCGCCCCAATAATTCAACAGTTCGATACATTACATTGTCCTCATCACAATAAATGTGCTTAGTCCCCTCTATTTCATCCATCTCCCCACCCCCCTCCTTTCATACATTTTTACATTTTATATATGATAAAAATATATGTATAATATTCTGCTACTTGATTTTTTTTTTGCTCACGATATAGATGAGATTTATACATGTTTTCTCATGTAGCCGTTACTAATTAATTTCACACTATATTGACTTTATCCATTCTGCTCTTGATCAACATTTGAAAAATCTCCAGGTGCACGTATGAGAGAGAAAGACATCACAAACAATATTGCTAAGAATGTTCTTATACTTGCCTCTGGTACATGTGAAAGAGGTTTTCTTGGATAAATATCTAGGAGTGAAATTGCTAGGTTATAGCAAATTTACCAGATAATGCCCAGTTATTTTCCAGAGTGGTTATGTAACACATCCTTATGGTTTTGATGGCATGCTCATTTACTGAACTGTAGAATATATGTGTATAGATGTACACATAGATCTGTACATGCATATAATTATATATGTATTACTCTTTTTGATATAATTTTCTGAAAATAATTTTATATACTAGAAATCTAAGTCATAGTATTAGTGCTGCCTTTTCAAAAGAACCAAGAATTGTAAAAGATGTGGTTGATTGGGAATTTTTGTTATTTGTTGCCAGGAAACAAAATATTAAGGAAAAAATGGGAAGAATGTTTTAGTTATGTCTTAACAGATGAAAAAACAAATGTATTTATCTTTCACTTGCCTTCCATTGCACTACTGATGTCTTCATTTCTAGGACTGAAATAGGCATTCACTCCATTCTCAATCTTGGTCTTTGGTCTTCTAAAGAAGTTCAAGGGCTGATTGCTGACATTCGAAATAATGTGTTATGCAAGAAACCAGTTTCAGGGATGGAAGGAAAACTATGCTTCTTTAGCTAGAACTCCTAAAAATCATCAGAATGGGAGTACTGAAAAGGATTTCAATGTTTTTTTGTCTCCTCCATAATTTTTTTTTTGGACTTTTTTTTCTTCTTGTAACAATCCTCCACTTTAAGTTGAAGAGGGTTCATTAACTGCCCAACTGGGTATATTTCAAATATTCTAAAAGTTTAGACTTTACTTAACTAAAATCCTCTGGGTACAATACCACCAGAAGCACATGCTTCCCATTTATATCTAATAAGATTTCTTTAATCAGTGCAGGCCTATAAAAACATGCTGTTCTTTGGAAGAAACATATTGTAAAATGTCCCAAAAAAAGGTGTTGTTTTTTTTTTTAACTCCGTTTGTGTAAACACTACTTTTCAAAGCTTCCTAATGTTATAAGAATTCCAAATTATTTAAATTAGAATCAAACAAATGATAATATTATCTTGAAAACTCCTTGAGTGGTATCTCCCAGCTCTTGTGTTCAACTGATTAATGTTTGTGCCCTGATGATCTCTTGCACTAGGACCAGAAACCTATAAAACCCTATCTTGCAATTAAGGTTCAGTTGCTTATATATTTCATAATGTGTCCATTCCAGTGGGGTAGTGGACTCCCTAATATACTTTATAAATACTAAATGAGTAGCCTGAGTTATTTATAAGAAATCATTACTATGAACCTAGTGAGAAATTTATTGAAATTTCTGCTAAAGATTAAATGGAGAACTGCAGAAATTTTCTAAGATTTCCAAACAAAATATATATGGGCCCTAAATGATTTGGTCATTCTTCTAGCTTTGTTGATGGAGAGCTATTCAGTGCTGAGATGCTTTCTCATCTACAATCCAATATTGCAAAGCAAATTAATGTATTGGTCACTGAAAAAATCTAACATAAGGGGCACCTGAGTGGCTCAGTTGGTTAGGCATCTGATTCTTGATCTCAGCTTAGGCCATGATCTCACAGTTCATGAGATCAAGCCCCACATCAGGCTCTGTGCTGACAGCGTGGAGCCTGCTTTGGATTCTCTCTTTCCCTCCTGCTTGTGCTCTCTCTCTCTCTCTCAAAATAAATAAACTTAAAAAAAATCAAACATCTTAAGCTCAAGTAACAATGATATTAAGAGTGAATATTAATGAATGCTTATTACGTGTACTAAGCATTTTACATAACTTATTTCATTTAATTTCCACAAAAGCTCTATGAGGTATGTCATAGTATTACCACGTTAAAGATGAGGAAAGTGAGACTTCAAAGATAATGTAAATTACTCCAGTCTAGAAAGCTACTAAACAGCCAAGTGAGGATTCAGCCCATGTGGGTGGATATAGAAGCTTGTGTCCTTAATCATACTGTGCAATTCTAGATAATAGTATGAGTTTCCTATTGGTAGCTTCCTTCTCTCTTCTAAGAATTCTGATGGTTCAGGGGTGCCTGGATGGCTCAGGTCATGATCTCACGGTCTGTGAGTTCAAGCCCCATGTCGGGCTCTGTGCTGACAGCTCAGAGCCTGGAGCCTGCTTTGGATTCTGTGTGTGTGTGTGTGTGTCTCTCTCTGCCCCTCCCCAGCTCATGCTCTGTCTCTCTCTCTGTCAAAAATAAATAAACAGTAAAAAATTAAAAAAAAAAAAAAAGAATTCTGATGGTTCAAAAAGTATATATATATATATATATATATATACACACACACACACTTATGTGTGAATGAAATGACTACTGTGTACATTGTGCTGTGCGGAGTAATACAAGGACCCATTCACAGTCCCTCCCCATAAGAAGATTACAGTATAGATGGGGGGATAAAACATAAACACGAATACATATAATCAAAAGCAAAATATGACACGTGCCATATGAGACATACTGTGGTGATGCCCAAAGAAAAGAAGTCCTGGAGCGCCTCAGTGGCTCAGTCAGTTAAGCAGTGGACTTCAGCTCAGGGCATGATCTCAAGGCTCATGACTTAGAGACCCGTGTCAGGCTCTGTGCTGACAGCTCAGAGCCTGGAGACTGCTTCGGATTCTGTCTTCCTCTCTCTGTCTCTCCCCTGCTCACTCTCTGTCTCTCAAAAATAAATACACATTAACAAAATAAAAAAAAGAAATCTTTTTGGCTAGAGGGGCATGAAGAGTCTTTGTAAAGCGGGTGATAGGAATCTTTTGAGGAGGGTGAAAGGGGAAGTCAGGATTTTGCACAAAGCATGCCCTGCAACCAAAGCTTAAAGCACGTTGTAGGCCAACCTGGTTGAGCTAGGACAGCTTATGTATAAAGAAAACCTAGATGCTGGGATGAAGATTTTGTGTGAAACTATTAGACAGAGGGGAGCCACTGAGGGTTTTGAAGTAGGGAGTGACCGCTTTCAGTATGAAGCATCAGCGCATGTGCTAGATGCAGGGGTGAACAAGGCCAGGTCATTCCCTGCCCTCATTGCTCTTACAGGCTGATGGCAGAGAAAGAGGCCAATTTTCATCACCGCTAACAGAGTGATGATTATGCACAGAACAAGGGCAGAGACTGAGTAGAAAAGCACTTCGATGTTTTGGTTTATTTCCTCTGAATACCTTTTTTTTTTTTTTTTTAAGAAATAAACATTTTGTTTTAAAATAATTTGAATTCTATTGAAATTTATTTTAAGATAGTATTAAATGATGTTTTTCTATATAAAAAAAGTACATAGAGTCTGAACTTTACTGATTACATTTACAGATACACAAAACATTTTCTTTTGCTTAAGAGCAGTTTCTAGCACAGGTAATTTACAAAATTCATCTCAATCACTATTAAAATGGACATTTGAGGGGCGCCTGGGTGGCGCAGTCGGTTAAGCGTCCGACTTCAGCCAGGTCACGATCTCGCGGTCCGTGAGTTCGAGCCCCGCGTCGGGCTCTGGGCTGATGGCTTGGAGCCTGGAGCCTGTTTCCGATTCTGTGTCTCCCTCTCTCTCTGCCCCTCCCCCGTTCATGCTCTGTCTCTCTCTGTCCCAAAAATAAATAAAAAACGTTAAAAAAAATTAAAAAAAAATGGACATTTGATCATTTAAGGAATATCATTTGATATTAGAACTCTGTGGGGTAAGTCTCAGAAAGACTAAGGCTACTTTCACAGATTGGTTACTTGCACAATACAAATTACTGCTGCAACTAGATATACATGTTGAAGGGATGTCTTTGGAACTTCTGAATTTGACTCGAATCTCTCTAAATATAGCAAATCACAAGGTTCTCTCTGAGTCGGAAAATTTTGTAATGACCAATTACAAATATAGGAAAGCCAACTTAAAAAGAGGTCAATAGGAAAGGTATATAAACTGTCCAACTATAATCTATCACCTTTATGAAAAAAAATTTTTGTGATAAGACCTGCTTGTATTAGAAGTTTTTATAGGCTTAGAAAACATAAAACTCAGAGATTTTTGAAAATGAAAAACTAAAGAAAATTACTGAATTTATTCTAAGATACTAATGTCTCAGTAGAAAATAGCAGTAAGGTAAGCCCTCCACAACAGTCTAATTTAAACTGATAATTGGTGGTGGTGGTGGTGGTGGTGAGGGAGGATTAGTTAGGAGTAAAAAATCAGATTGTAGCCAAACTTTAAAAAGAATTTAAATATACTGATATTTCATTTCCTTTGAACAGCTCAATACCTGATACTGACAAATGTGGATACAGGTGATAAAACTGTGTGTGTTATTGTCAACACCACATAACTAACGTTTACTAAAAACAAAACAAAACAAAATGCAAAAACAAAAAAACCCACTTTCTTCCAAATAATTTGTTTTCATCATCAGATATCCATATACATTTAGTATTTTTTTATTTATGCTCTGAAATGTATGCGTATTATATTTTTCTTTCTCTTTTCAGGGTTAAAAAATAAAGTTTTATGCTTTCTACTATACTTTAAAAATATTCTAAATATTGAAGATTTTATTTGCTCAAATAAATTGTATTCTTATGACAGAAAGGGCTCCTCATTGTTTCCATACCAGTGATATTTCACTCCAATGTTTACTTGCTCTGAAATTTCATAGCAGCAGAAATTCTACTATATATTGTATTTTTATCTGGTATCTATTAAGAATGTGTTTGGCTGCAGTTGACGGGGGAAAAAATCTAACTAATAGTGACTTAACAAATACAAGTTTATTTTCTCACATAACAAGTCTAGAGGTAGGTGGTTTCTGCCTTTGGTTTGGTTACTCAGTAATATAATCAATAACATTTATTTTTCTGCCCCACTGTTGTCAACATGTTGGTTTTCCTTTCCCCTGGTTACCATCTCAGGGCCACAAAATGACTGTCACTGGCCAGCAATACATGCATGCTCAAGTTAGGACAGGATGGATGGTTGGGCTCCCAGCTACTTCTGTCTCTTTTCGTCAGGAAGACAAAAGCTTTCCCAGGAGCCCCCTTAGCAACCTCTTACAGCTTAAGGACCCCACAAATTTCAAAAGAAGCTGGGAAAGCAGGAAACAAGGTTCCCATGATTGAGTTAGATTATTTTGAGACAGAGGCACCTCGGTGGCTCAGTTGGTTAAGTGGCTGACTTTTGCTCAGGGCGTGTGCTGACAGCTCAGAGCCTGGAGCCTGGTTAGGAATCTGTGTCTCCCCCTCTCTCTACCCCTGTCCTGCTCATGCTCTGTCTCTCTCTCTCCTTTAAAAACAAACAAACATTAAAAAGATTATTGTGGAATACTGCCCAGAGATGGCTATATTGACATTTCAAACAAAGCCATAAATTCTCAGGGAAGAAGGTGAAAGGATGGGTATTTGATAAGGAGCATAAAAGGGTCTGTCTAAATGCCCTAATTACTTGGAATGTAAAATTCTTAAATATGGGAATTGTGTCCAGTCCTTCCCTTACGTATAGGACTTAGGTCATAACGAAAGTTGTTGATGGTACAAATCCTGTATCAGGTATAGGTATTAGAGTATATTCTATATATTAAGGCAATTATCACTAAATTTTACTCAGTTGTACCAATGGGAGAGGTACTACACAAAACTAGAGGGTTATATATATATATATATATATATATATATATATACACATATATACATATATATAAAATCTTATATATGTATATAATATATATAATCTTAGCTCAGACTGCTAAATACCATGCACTGGGTAGCTTAAATAGCAGACATTTACTTCTCACAGTTCTGGAGGTGAGAAGTCCAAGCCCAGGATGCTACCAGATTCAATTTCTGATGAAAGCATATATTCTGGTTCGCAGATAGCCTTGTGCCTTCTTGCCGTGTCCTCATATGATGGAAAGAGAGTGCTTTTCTTCTAAAAATACTATTTCCAATGAAGCCCAATTTCATAACCTCATCTAAACCTAATTACCTCTTTAGGGCCCTGCTTCCAAATACCATCATATTCGGAGTTAGAGCTCAATGTGGGGGTTTGGGGAGGGACAAAAATATACAAGCCATAGCATATATATGTAATATGCCATATTACATATATAAATATATAATAACACACATATATGTAGATTTTTATTCTAAGTCTTCAAGTATTTATTATACATTCCTATGACCAAAAAATTGTAGACACTGAAAAATACTAACAGCAAAGAGTTCCAGCTTTTAAAACGTTAAAGGTAAGATATTGAAGCAATAAATACAGATCCAAGCTGAACTAAAATGTTATATAATCAATATAACAGTATCAGCCTTTTACTTGATGGCTATTATGTATTAGTGATATAAGTATTTTATTTTATCAGAATTTCCCAACAATGCTGCTAGGTAGTCATTGACCTCATCTTGAGGATTAGGAAACTAACGGGCACCTGGCTGGCTCAGTCGGTAGAGCATGTAACTCTTGGTCTTAGGGTTGTGAGTTTGAGCCCCATATTGGGTGTAGAGATTACTTAATTAAAAAAAAAAAAAACTTTAAAAAAAAACCTAAAAACAAACAAAAAAAAAGGATTAGAAAACCGAGAACACTGAGAGTTTAAGCACTTGTTCCTGATCACCCAAGTCTAAGCAATGGATCTGAAGTTCGGAATGGTTCTCTTTTTTCCCAACGCTATGTCTACACATAGAGCACACACCACCACAGGCTGCTTACTTCATTTTGTGAATAGAAGCTTCCCTCATAATGTTGCTTTGTTTTACCCTTTTTTCTTTTCTAAAATTGTGTTTTTTATTTATTTTAAGAAAGAGAGAGAGCATTCATGAGCAGGGAAGAGGCAGAGAGAGGGAAGAGGGGGAGAGAGAGAATCCCAAGCAGGCTCTGCGCTGTCAGAGCAGAGCTCGATGCAGGATTCAATCTCACAGTGAGATCATGACCTGAGCTGAGATCAAGAGCCACACCCTTAACCAAGTGGGCCACCTGGCACCCCTTACCCTTTTTCATTCCTAGCTTTCTCATGGGTGACTTAGGTAAATGGGCAGATGGAAAGAAGATCAGATTATGGAGATGATAACGTGATGAGAGATGAGATTATAAAGAGAGAAAATGTGAAGAGTGAGAGGTGAACGAAACAGGGGAAGAAGAGCCAAGTTAAACCCTTGGGATTCTGAAGGGAGCAAACAGGAAAGGGGAGAGAAGGGAATGAATACCGACGAGGTATTTCTCCAGGCTGTGGGTCAGCGGAATGGCAGTATCCCACTCCGTGTCCCTGCTCTCTCTGATCTCGGGCCATGCATGTGGCTTGGCATTGTACCTCTAACAGTAGGATTCTGGGAGAGGCTTGTGGTAGTTACTGAATTACACTTTCCCTAGCTATTCTTGTGTTCCAATTCTCCCTTTAAGGTCTTTTATGGTTAATCTCAAACCACATAAATATTTAACTCTCCTTTTAGTTACATTCCAGAAGCCTGTTCTCAAACAAGCATAAGTTAATACTCTAAATTTCAGTAACCACAAGCTGAGATTAATCTGCCTTAATGTCACTGTGTTCCTCCTCTTCAAGTGAGTGTAAAGAATGATGTGCAAAAAGCCTTGACCAATTTGCAACTCCTTTTGCTTCACTATTAATGTAGCACAGAATCTCATATATGGAAAGGAGCTTAAGGTCCTAACCACTCAGCCAACATTTCAATCTACCTACCCTGTTTAAAATCCTCCAAAGTGGTCTTTTAGCCTTATTTGATGCTTCCAATTCAGGGAGTTCAGCGCTTCTGCAGGTAGTCCTTTCCATCTTTGGACAACTCTTTTAGAGAGAGCTTTTTTTTTTTGTTTGCCAATTGGAATAACAGATATTCCACAATAACAAAGGCCATGAAATGTCAATGACTTTTTAACAGCAGAGACTCATTTCTTGCTTACGTTACATGCCTACCACAGGTCAGCTTGGCCCTGCCCCACATTGACTTCTCTCTGGGGAAGGAGGAAAAGAGGAAAAGAGTTCATGGCAAATCCCATGCTGTACTTTAAGTATCTACATTTCATTAGCCAACAGAAGTCACACAAAATCCTAACCCTGGGTGGGACAAGAGGAGAAATATCTCAGAGAAAAAAATATTTTGAATAATAATACAATCTACCATGTGTTTATTGAGTCAAAATCCTTTTCCAACTATCATCCCACCCGTGGTCCTTCCTCATCACCTTTGCTCTCTACCAGTTCTACAAGAGTTAGAAAATTGCGGTTCTTTGAGCTGTCTCCTTTCTAGTCTAATCTGCTCCAATTCTTTCATCGGCCTGATCTCTATATTTAGTGCTCTCACCTAACATCACTTTTAGAGCCTGTTCAGCCATCTTAGATCCCCAGGTGAGAAAATCGTTGGTTTATTCTCTAGAGGAGGGCATCCCTGACACACTCCCCTTTGGGATGATGGGTTTTGGCTGATGCTGAGTGTACAAGACAAAAAAAAAAAAAAAAAAACAACCTTTCCTTAAATAATACCTTATCTAATAGTCCCCATATTTTTTCATCAGCTCAGACCCTTAAGTTTTTTGTTTTGTTTTTTTATTGGAAATTTATCCATTCATTTTTGACAGAGTCACACAAGAGTGTGACTGGGGGAGGGGCGGAAAGAGAGGGAGACAGAGAATCCCAAGCAGGCTCTGCACTATCAGCATGAGTCTCACAGGGGGCTCAAACTCAGGTCATGACCTGAGCCAAAATCAAGATTGGATGCTTAACTGACTGAGCTGCCCAGGGACCCCAACCGTTAAGCCTTTCACAAACTTCCAGGTCCCTTAGCTATTACACCTCAGAATGTAGACTTCTTTGAGCACTTTTTTTTTTAATGTTTATTTATTTTTGAGAGAGAGAGAGACAGAGTATGAGCAGGGGAAGGTTACAGAGAGGGGGAGACACAGAATCCAGAGCAGGCTCCAGGCTCTGAGTTGTCAACACAGAACCCAACACGGGGCTCCAACCCACAAACCATGAGATCATAACCTGAGTCGAAGTTGGATGCTCAACCAACTGAGCCACCCAGGTGCCCCATCTTTGAGCGCTTCTGAAAACAGATGTCATATCCCTGACTATAGTTAATTTAACAATTTGAAAAAGGATGTGAATGGAAAAAAGCAGTTGTATTGGCAAAATTGCCCAAACCTCCGCTTGTTGTATAGGACTGGTTCACAGTGTGGACTTGGGAAACAATTGGTCTTAGTTAAAACGTGACTCCACTAAATACTACCTATGTGACCTTGGGCAAGTTACTTAACCCTGAGCTTTTATTTCCTCATCTAGTGAGATACTTTATGTGGTTTTTGAGGGCACTAGAAGACACAGCAATAGAGCTCAATGAATGTATTCTCTTGCTACCATATTGGGGTCCTAACACTCAAACCTATCTCTGCTGTCATTTAACAGGTCCTCTAGCATCTCATATGCTCTCCATAGCTATGCACACCTTCTCTCCCCAAGATGTCTTTCTAGCCTTATGAAATCTTTCATTCCCAATTTTAAAAAGAAAAAAATGATAGGCCAAGATAGAGACTTACCCCCTGGACAGTAGACCAAGACTTAATTGCAGTTTTAACCTCTCCAGGAATGGAATTTTAAGACAACCAATCTCAAGTTTTCTGGTTAGAACCAATGAGATAATCTATCACATCAGCCTCTCCACCTCCCAAAGGAAGATAAGGTAATCCACCTAATAAGACCACCTGTCCTTCCCTGGCAAAATTCTTTTGCTTTTGCTATTAACTTCCTTGCCTCACCTTTGTTCCTTCCATTTTGAACAATTCCTCAGAGCCTCTTCCATTTGTTAGATGGGATGCTGCCTGACTCATGAAATGTTTAATAAAGGCAATTAGATCTTCAAATTTACTCAGCTGCATTTTTTGTTCTTTAGCACCAAGATGGCATTATCCAAGCTCAACCAGTATCTCTCAAAGTGTTGTCTGAGAACAAGCTTCATTGAAAACACCTGGTGGCTCACTTGGACCTATTTCAGACTTACTGACCAAATATAGAACTGGTTAGTCTGCAATGCAACAGGCTCTCCGGGTAGGGTTGCCAGATAAAATACAGGACTAGCAGTCAAATTTGAATTTTACATAAAATGTACTTTTAGTATATGTATGAGCCATGCAATATTTGTGACATACTTATACTAAAAAATAATTTGTTATTTATCTTGAAATTTAAATTTAACTGTGTGATACGTATTTTTTTATTTGAAGTATAGTTAGCGCATTGCATCCTGCATTTTTTTATTTTTATTTTTTTTTTAATTTTTTGAGAGAGAGAGAGTAAAAGCTTGAGAGAGGGAGGAGCAGAGAGAGAGGGAAGAGAAAGAGAAGATCCCAAGTAGGCCCTTCACCCAGTACAGAGCCTGAGTTGGTGCTCAAACCCATGAACCATGGGCTGAAGTCAAGAGTCGGATGCTTACAACAGATGTTGGCGAGGATGCGGAGAAAGAGGATCTCTTTTGCACTGCTGGTGGGAATGCAAGCTGGTGTAGCCACTCTGGAAAACAGTATGGAGGTTCCTCAAAACATTAAAAATAGAACTACTCTACGACCCAGCAATTGCACTACTAGGTATTTATCCAAGGGATACAGGTGTGCTGTTTCGAAGGGGCACATGCACCCCAATGTTTGTAGCAGCACTATCAACAATAGCCAAAGTATGGAAAGAGTCCAGATGTCCATCGATGGATGAATGGATAAAGAAGATGTGATATACATATATACAATGGAGTATTACTTGGAAATCAAAAAGAATGAAATCTTGCCATCTGCAACTATGTGGATGGAACTAGAGGGTATTATGCTAAGCAAAATTAGTCAGAGAGAGACAAATATCACACGACTTCACTCATATGAGGACTTTAAGAGACAAAACAGATGAACATAAGGGAAGGGAAGCAAAAATAATATAAAAACAGGGAGGGGACAAAACAGAAGAGACTCATAAATATGAAGAACAGACAGAGGGTTATTGGAGGGGTTGTGGAGGGGGGATGGACTCAATGGGGAAGGGGCATTAAGGCATCTACTCCTGAAATCAATGTAGCAATATATGCTAACTTGGATGTAAATTTAAAAAAATGAACTAAAAAACAAACAAAAAAGAGTCAGATGCTTAATGAGCTACCAAAGCACCCCACCTCCTGCATTTTTAAGTGTGAAATGTGGCAAACCTATCCCAGGGATTCTCATGCTTACTAAATTCGAGAAACTCTGGTGTAAGAGATTTGGCAAAAATGTCAAATTCAACTTCATGAATTCCCTCACAAGGGGGAAAAAAAAAGGAAAACAACAAGCTACAGAAATAACCTACATACCTCATGAGGTACCTACATACCAAAACAACTATGCAGAAGAGCAAGGGTGCAGTTTTCTCTTTTCAGAATAGGTTAGCTTTTGTTCCAGCAGCCACAACAGCAACAGTAAACAAGCCAGTGGCCAGAGAAGAATCCATGTCCTTATTTCTCTCTTACTAGTTGTGTATAACTTTGGCTTGGGCTTTAGCCAAGGTGCCTTTCTTTTTTTTCCTTCCTTCCTTCCCTCCTTCCTTCTTTTCTTCCTTCCTTCCTCTCTCTCTCTCTTTTTTTTTTTTCACTTTTATCACAGAACTTCCTCAAATTATACATGAGCAAAGAGACAAGTACAATGAACCCTCACATACCTATCACCCAGTTTCTACAGTTATTCACTTTTGCCCATCTTTTTCATTTATAACCTACTGGGTTTGCTAGCCTTCCTTTGGGGTCATAGTATTTTTAAAGGCCTTGCTTTTTTTTTTAAAGTTTTTATTTAAATTCTAGTTAGTTAATATACATATAATATTAGTGTCAGGTGTACAATTTAGTGAATAACACATACAATACCCGGTGCTCATCACAACAACTGCACACCTTAATCCCCATCATCTGTTTTACCCATCCCCCTACCCTCCTCCCCTCTGGTAACCATCAGCATGTTCCCTAGAGTTAAGAATCTGTTTCTTGGTTTGCCTCTCTCTCTTTTCCCCTTATGATTTTGTTTCTTAAATCCCGCATATGAGTGAACACATATGGTATTTGCCTTTCTCTGACTAATTTCTTTCTTTCTTTCTTTCTTTCTTTCTTTCTTTCTTTCTTTCTTTCTTTCTTCTTTCTTTCTTTCTCTATTCCTCTCTCTTTCTTCTCTCTCTCTCTCTTCCTCTTTCTTTCTTTCTTTCTTCTCTTTCTTTCTCTCCCTCTCTCTTCCTCTCTCTCTCTTTCTTTCTCTCTCTCTCTTCCTCACTCTTTCTTTCTTTCTTTTCTTTCTTTCTCACTCTCTCTCTTCTTCTTTCTTTCTTTCTTTCTTTCTTTCAAGCAGAATTTTTTCTTTTGGTCTAACATCCCTAAGCTGGTCAACCTCTACTCACCTTCCATTTGGCACTTCCTGTTTTCCTCTCCCAGAAAGCATGTTGGGTGTGTCTTCCTCTGTCTGCTCCAACTTCCCGAATATCAGAATACTTTGCCACAGAGCCATGCTTCTCCTAATATGCAGCCTGGTCTCCTGCAATTTCGGTCCTTTGCTGAGGACTTCCTAACTCACAACCCTTCGCTTTATGTATAATATAGTAATGAATTGTTTCTATGGTTTGTGTGCACTTACAGAGTCCTTAAAATAAACATTATCTTAGTTGATTTTCACAATAACTCCATAACCTAAGCAGTTAAAGCACTGAGGCTCAGAACATTTAAAAGATGGTGGGACTTTAGTCTAAGGTGTTTTATTCCTACACAGATCTTTTTCACTCAGCTCTTGCTTCCTCTCGGGTTATTACACTTATGTTGATCATCTGTCATTTAGGAATAGTAATTAAAACACAGCTTGGGGGGGTGCGTGGTTGACTCAGTCAGTTAAGCATCTGGCTCTTGATCTCAGCTCAGGTCATGATCTCATGGTTCATGAGTTCTAGCCTGGAGTCGGACTCTGTGCTGACAGTGTGGAGCCTGCTTGGGATTCTCTCTCCCTCTCTCTTGCTTGCACAAACATGAACTCTCTCAAAATAAACTTAAACACACACACACACACACACACACACACACACAGAGCTGTGTGACCGTAGGCAAGTTTTTGTTTTGTTTTGTTCTGTTTTGGGTTTTTTCGGTTTGTTGTTTTGTTCTGTTTTTAACCTTCGTAAGCTTCTATTTCCTCATTTGTAAACTTAGGTTAACAGCAGTACCTACATCCTGAGATAGTGGATTTAATGAGACAATCCAGGTCTCAGTGACTTGCACGATGTGAGCACTTAGGAAATTTTAGCCATTATTAGAACAATCCTATAGGCTACTTAATCTTCAGGCCCAGCTCTTCTCAGTGCTGTCTTTCTGTAAATAAAGACAAAAAATGGGAAATCTAGACCAAAACTAGCAAAATGAGAAGTATGCATGGCTGCACAAGGAGGTAATGGTAATCTATGCTAATTTTTCACTTAGCAAACACTTCCTCTTTCATATCATCCCCCCTCCCTGAATTCCCACAATTTTATTTCTCTGTACAGTAAAATATAGTGCTCCTAGACTAGACTCAATAGTCTGGAGAATAACTGACTGACATAGTAGGGTCTTTAGTCAAAAGCAGGAACTAGAGTGCGGTACCAATTATTTGCATCTTGTCTAACCTCTACATTTATACTAACTTCTTTCACTTTTCCTTTTCCAAGTGCCAGCTGTTTGGAACAACAATATTACCACTATGTTCATCTTCTTTTCCCATTAGAGTCTTTATATGATAATATAAAAGACAATATAATATGATGAGATGATACGATATGATACATTATGATAATATAAAAGACCATTAGGGTCTTTATATGATGATAGGCAGTGTGATAGCATGATATCCCCATAGGATGAGATAGAGTGCCCCATACATGGATGACCTCAATGCACTCTTTTGCGTTACATCTATTAAGGATATTTTCTTCAGAAAATACTAGGGGCAATGGCTCTGTGGGTAATGGGAAACAAATGGGTTTTCACAAGGCAAATGAATGTCAAACTACTGAATAAAGAAAGAGACCAGTAAGTTTCAGGTTAGGGTCACTATGCGGAACCAGAGAAGATGTAAGCAGAATTCTTTTTCTATGGCTGGGTCAGCACTTGCCATCACTATTGCCTTTCTTCTTAGACACGGCATACCACTATCCCAAAGAAAAGCTAAATATATGTTTGGGACACAGCAGATCAGACTCCTCCAAAAATTTCTTTGAAAGGAATGTGATATTTGATCCTTTTTAAAAAGCCTAAAAGTGATCATCAGTGGAGAGAAAATGGAATTTTAGAGGACTTTGTTATGTTTAGTTTTGGTTTAGAGTTTGTGGGCTCGAGTCCTTTTTTTTTTTTTTGGAACTATACTTTTGGAAAGGTGGAATAGGGTAGACATTTTAATTGTTTTTATTGCTAGAAACTCTAAATGTCTTAATCAAATTTAGACTAATACTGTGTAGGGATTGCTTGCCTTTTGCTATTAAGATAGGTATCATAATCCCTTTACTCTTTCTGGAAAATGCTGATTTGTTTTTCCTCTAAGATGTGAGATGCGGAACTGTTGCTCCTTTATATCTAAAAGGTTGGGTTATGCTCAGGTGTTCCACATGGGTCCTCCCATGAAAACTGAACCAGAAACCTTCAATGACTCAAATACTCTGTCCTTGAATGCTATGAGGCAGTAGAATATACCTGGGCATATACTTGACCTTTCTTTGCCTACTGAGATTCTAAAACTTGGCTGAGGTCCATTTTAGTTGCTATCTTATTCAACTAACTGGACTATTGTCCAGTCCCACAAATATTGAGTGAGCAAGTATCATGTGCAAGATATTCATTCAATAAATACTTTCAACTTCAACTATGTATCATGAATGAGAGATCCACCTATAAGAAAAAAGAAGCGAAAGAGATGAAGAAGAAAAGGAAGAGAATGAGGAGAAACTATTTCTGCTGTCAAGGAACTTCAAAGCTTCCTGGGGAGAAGACATAAACATAATGGCATTACAATGCATGTGTTGCCTCAATGGACTGAGAGTGAGAGGGGGTAGATCCCTGAAGAAATAACAGGGTGTTAGTAGAAAAAGGGGAAATGGATGCTGGGTAGACAAAACTACTGCTGAAAAGGACAGACTTGAGTCGTGCCTTAGGAAAGATAGGACTTTTATTTGGGTTGAAGTATAGGCAGTGGAAATACAGATTATGGAGCTAATCATAATATTAAACCTGTCTTTGCCAACAAGCTGCATGATCTTGAACAAGTTATTTTGCCTCTCTGAGCCTTGTTGCTGAAATAGGAATCATGATGCCCAGCCCTAAGTGTTAATGTAAACATTGGCTTAAGCCCCTAGTCCTTCTCACCCGATGTCTGGTGCCAATATTTAGCTATTAGACTGATAGGTGCCTATCAGTGCCTCAGTTTCTACATCTGAAAACGGAAATGATAATAAAAGCACGCCTACATCCCATGGTTTGAGTATTAATAAGTTAATTATATAGTTTGAAGAGTGTCAACCTATACTAAGCCTATAATCATTTGGTGTTATTACCAAGTGTCTGATGCAATACAAGCCATTAAATTAATATACAGCCTGGATAGCAGATGCCCACTTAAGTTTGTTTGTTTGTTTGTTTGTTTGTTTGAATCAAATATAGTGCTAAACATTGTGAGATATCTACACGTGTATTTTCAGAGAGGATAAGAAATAATATCCTAGTTGTAATATTCACAATAACCATAATAAAGGCAGTGTGTGATAAATGTTGCAAAAAAGAACAGGTATGTTCTATTGATTGTACAGAAGAACAAGAGGTCAGGAAAAGAAAGAGAAACTATAATTGAGAGCTTAGGGGAAGCAGCCGGTATATCCTCCTGGGTGGAAGGAAAAATAATGATCCTCGAGTCAGCAATGCTAGGATAAGTAGGCTGTTGCTGGTTGGACTAATGTAAGGAAGACATTCCTGGCAAAACCAAGTGTGTTCAAAGGCAGAGAAGCATGAGTGGGCTTTGAGTGTTGCAGAGAAACGCAAATCATTCAAGGCAGATGGGTCATGAGATGTGAACTTGGGGCCATCACATGACTGATGGAGACACAAAAATAAAGAAGCCATGTAAGAAGTCTTTTTGCATGATGCATACTTTGAATAATGTTTCCTGTTTTTCATATGCTTTTCTCCCTTGCCTTCCTCCTGTCCTTCTTCTATTCTTTCTTCCTTCAAAATATATTTATTGATAGTTGTAATGTGTTAGAGAAATGTGTCTTTCCTTATGACAAAACTTTGTGAAATAAAGATGTTTCAAAGTTACAGTGAGACCCCAAACAGGAGTCTTTCATTCTTTCCTGAAACACATTGTTGGTGCAGTTGTCTTCTCTGACTGCCATGTCCCTGGAAGGCTTGGACAGAACAGAGTTCGTTTTACAGTCCAGTGGGCTTGGTAAAGAGTAGGCAGGTACTGCAAATCCGCCCTGCAGTATTGACTTGAATTGCTTTGAGACCTCAAATGCTCTAAAAGGTATCCTCTTCACAACTTGGTGACAAATTCTGTCAGGAACTGAAAGTTGGGTGTGTTTTAAGGGAGTATAAACTCATGGAGATACTTTCTCTCTGCTTTAATAGCATCCACATGGCTGATTTTTTGAGGTACTGATCGTTCAAAAATGAGTGTTTTATTGACTTTAAATCAATGCCCATCACTGTCTCTGTTTTATACAGTGAATTCTTTGTGTTTTCATTGTGAAATTATTCAAGTGAAAAGACAATTTTTTTTCAAATCTACTAAGCAGGAAGATTTTTATTTCTTCTTTATTTTATTATTTTATTTTTTTAGAGAGAGCGTGAGCATGAGTGGGGGAGGGGAAGAGGGAGAGAGAATTTTTTTCCCAATGTTTATTTATTTTTGAGTAAGAGACAGAGCATGAGCGGGGGAGGGGCAGAGAGGGAGACAGACTCTGAAGCAGGCTCCAGGCTCTGAACTGTCAGCACAGACGCTTAACCGACTGAACCACCCAGCTGCCCCAGAATTGTCCCGATCTTTAAGCAGGATAATAACTAAGTTAAACATTGTTAAGAAAAAAAAATTTGCAGTAAATTTGAAGATCTATTAAATGGTTCTATTAAAAAGCTCATGAATCAGGCAGCAGCCCATGTAGCAAGGTGAACAGTGCTCCAGAGAGCTGCACAAAATGGAAGGTTTTATAGGAAGGAGGGTGGGGCAAGAAAGGTATTGGCAAAAGAAAAGGATTGTTTCAGACAAGGTCACCTTCCCTTAGGGGTAACAGCAGAGGGTCTTATCAATTGGTTTATCTCATCTTCCTGTGGGGCATAGAGAGGGTCCCTGTGGCAGACTCATTTGCACTGATCAGAAAATCAGGTTAAAATACATTTGGGTGAGGGGGTTGGGGGAGCTGAATCCTCAGTTAGATTAGGTATTAAGCCCTGGTTTGGGGACTTGGCCTAAATCATTTGGCCATTTGGCCTGTGATTTTCTTTTTAACAATAATTATATCTATTCCCCTCCGCACCGCCCTACCCTCGGGGAATATATTTAGGGGCAGTGTTGTAAGTGTAATGAAAAGGCCAACCATGGATCTTAAATAGGACAGAAATACCCTTTAAACAGAGGCAGTAACTGCTTTCATAAACTTGGTGAAGATCAGTGATAAAAACTCTATTATACATGCATAATGGAAGTCAAAATCTCACTGCTTCATTAACAAATTGGAAAAGAAACTGCCTACTTCTCAGGAACCTTGGAAATACGACTGTGAGTTTTAAAAGTTTCCAGGGTAAAATAGAGGTTTATTCGAAAGTTTTGATGATAACACACAAATATTTTGTACTCATCAGCATAAGGCAGAATAACTTGATTAAGATAATTGACCGCAGGGAAACTGGAGCCTCTAGAACATAAAGAAAGGTTCCACTGACCCGCAAACCTCAAACCATTGAAATGGAAATGAAGCAGATCTCAGAGTGTTCAGAGCTCCCAGTGATATTCCTAGTTTTAGCCCAATTTCCTTTCTTTTAATATGTAGTACCTTTGTAAAAAATTTTACTTCTATACTTGGGTTCATCATTAGTGCTGTTATTACTAATAAGGACAAGGAACTTGGTTTAGGTCCAATTTAAGGTCTGTGAAAATTAGTTTGGTTTCCTTCCAGATCAAGCCAATGAAAATAACTGGTTCCATTCATTTATTAGTCCAGATAAACAAAGCCAGTTTTATTCTGGGCATAATGCTTATCTGTGTGACTGACCTGCACTGAAGCCGAGGGGAAGACAGCAAACAAGAAAAGCAGAAACTGAAAAGTTGGCTTCTTCCCCCAAGAACTAACCATGTTCCAGAGCAAAAAGAAATATTACTCAGATGAGCTAAAGTTAAGAGTGATAGGCTCTCTGGTGTTTTCGACCTTTAAATACAAGAAAATTAAAGCAATTTTATTGTGGCATCTACAAGAACACTATTCGTTTGTACTCGGTTTGAAGATACACAGGATTGCAAATGGATTGTTCACTAGAACACTGCTCCCTTTTTGAAAGCACCTCCTTCTTAACCAAAGTGTTTCCTTTAAAACTAAATTCACATATATTTTTATTTGGAGATCTTTAAAATAATCCTATGCATATTTGAGCTATTTGAAAATGCCCTTGTAATAAAACCAGGACTGGGAAATACTGGTTTATTAATATGGGAATTAACGTCAAGAATGTATATATTACTGGGTCTCCAACAAGCCACTATATAATTGACAAAAATGTCTTCTCTCCATTACTTTTCTTTCTTCAATTAATTTTTAATAAAAAATACATTAGTGTGGTGAAAAATGCAGAATACAAAGGATATACAATGAAAAGTACGCCTGTTGTCTAGCCCAGATTCCCATCCAGAGGTAATCACTATTTGTTCTGTGCTTATTTTTTCAAAAATGTTCTGTACATACATAACATTCATTTGTAATAAATGAGAATATAAAACACAGAGGCAAATATTTATATGTCTTACAAATGGAAATTTTCTTCCTTATACCTACTCTGTACTTTTACTTTTCTCTTTCTTTATCTGCCATGGATTTTTTTTTTAACTTTAAAAATATGCCCTAGAGATCATTCCAAATAAGCCCAAATAAATCTACATTATTCTTTCTAATGACTACATAATATTTAATTTATATGGATTACCATAATTTATTGAATTAGTTCTCTATTGAAGGATAGAAGGGTTGTTACCAGCTTCTTCCTTCTTCCTACACACAATGCTTCAATAAATAATAAACATTCAGATACACGTTTTCCCATGAATGTGTAAATATATATAAGAACGATAAAGTTCTAGCAGTAGAATTGCTAGGTCAAAGTCTCTACCTCCTTTTAAAATCTCCCTGTTTATGGGGCCCCTGGGTGGCTCAGTTGGTTAAGCATCTGACTCTTGATTTTGGTTCAGGTCATGATCTCAGGGGTGCCTGGATGGCTCAGTCAGTTAAGCATCCAAATTCGGCTCAGGTCATGATCTCACAGTTCGTGGGTTTGAGCCCTGCGAGGGGCTCTGTGCTGATAGCTCAGAGCCTGGAGCCTGCTTCAGATTCTGTGCCTCCCTCTCTCTCTGCCCCTCCCCCACTTGTGTTCTGTCTCTCTCGCTCTCAAAAATAAATAAAAACTTTAAAAAATTTTTTAAAAAAAGATTGAGACAATTTCTTGGAATTGCCTCTAGGACTACTGTTTTATGATCCAAAAGTTGTGTAGCTATTTTCCTTATAGGTTAATTTGGATATACTAAGAACAGAATAAACTCTATTAGAAGGAGGAAGGATTTGTAAAGAACTTAAATCAAAGAGCAATGTTTTATAGTATGTATTTTTTGATAAAAATCATTTATTCTTTCAATGATTAAAAAATAATACCTATTTGTGGTAAAAACAGAGACAATTCTTTAAAATGTAAAAAGAAAGAAAAAGAAAAAAAGAAAGAAAGAAAGAAAGAAAGAAAGAAAGAAAGAAAGAAAGACAAACTCAGCTATATTTCTAAGCACCCAAAGAAAACCTCTATGAACATTTTTGTGTACCTCCTTCCAGACATTAGGAACACCTTTTTTCTTTTCTTTTTTTTTTTTTAACGTTTATTTGTTTTTGAGACAGAGAGAGACAGAGCATGAACAGGGGAGGGTCAGAGAGGGAGAGACACAGAATCCGAAACAGGCTCCAGGCTCTGAGCTGTCAGCACAGAGCCCAACGTGGGGCTCGAACTCACGGACCAGGAGATCATGACCTGAGTCGAAGTCGGCTGCTTAACCGACTGAGCCACCCAGGCGCCCCAGGAACACCCTTTTTAAGACAAAAATGGGGCTGTACCATACTCTTAACAATACACCCTTGAGCCCTTCAAAATACAATGAGATACACAGATAATTAGATAGGTATAGATAGATAGGTAGATAGATAGATGATAGATAAATAGATAGATAGGTGAGATATCTCCTGCTCACTGTTTACAATGCTGCATGGGGCAGGAATTCTACTATAGTTATTTCACCAACCCACTATGAATTCACATTTAAGTAATTTCAATTCAAATGTTAAGTAAGGCACACATCCTGTGTGTTTGCCTGATTATCTCTTTAGGTTTTATTTGTAGAGGTTCCTGACCATGGATACTTAAAATGTCTGAAATATATTTTCAACTTGTCCTCCGAAAATGTTAAAACATACAGCATGTTTCAGTATCATTAAAGGGTTATTTGTACTTCACAGGAGAATTATTTGGAAAGAGCCTTTGCATGAAAGGAGGTGCTGAGGAGAGATGGAGAGCCAAGAGATGGAGATGACACTAGACGTATTTCTTAAAGTAAAAGTCATCTGTAAGAAAGTAGAAAAAATGAGTGTAGACTGGAGATTTCTAAAAAATAGTAATGAAAAAGGTTAGGCGTTACATGAAATCAGGCACCAATTCAAAGCAGTGGCCCAGAGAAAACCCATGTGAGGCAACAAGTTACCTAAAGGAGAGAAATCCAAAAGTTTTAGCTTGAATGAACTGGAATGTTGCTGTTTTGTTCAGGAGATTGTACAAGAGATCTTGCCTAAATCTATATTCAAATATAATACTTCCCGCTTTTCAATGGGTGGTAAACATAAGCCCTCCTTTCACTACTAAAAAAAAAAAATGCATTGTCTTCTTTTTCCATCATAGATCTTCAGTTTGGACTGGAACCTACTGGGTTTGATCTAGTTAACGGACATCCTTCAGGAGAAAATATATTTTGAAATAGAAGTTATTTCTTAGAGATTTTTCCAAAGTGAATGAAGACATCTTTTACACTTCTACAAATACTTAAATCTAGGCATGTTTATTAAATGGCTAAAATCATTACTAGTTTTGCAAACCAGTGAAATAGAAAAACATATTCTGGATACTGTTCTTCAATCTGCTCACCATTTCTCCGGTGCCAAACCTCTCCAACTTTGTCCCTGAGAGTATCTCCTCTTCCAGTCCTTCTCTGTCCTTTTTTAAGATAGGACTTTCAGGTGGGGACCCAATGATCGTATTTGTTTTCCTCACTCTCTCTACACTGAATGCTTTAGTCTTTGAATTTGTTTCCTTAAGGCACTCCTAAATGGTGCTGCCTTATCTGATGAACTCCTTTGAAAATTAATGACTGACGGTAGTTCAGTGTGTTAATACTTGTGATAACAACAGCAATTAAAGAGTGGCCTTTAATGCTTCAGTGGGAAAAACTCTTCTATAAACAGAATTCAGGCTTCTTACAACAGGATGTTTTCTGGTAAATGAACAATCACACCAAGACAACAGCTCTTGGTTTCTATTCACAATTATAGGTGGAGAAAAATTGACAAATATTTCAGCAGAGCTTTAATTTTATTTAATTAAAAAAATTTTTAATGTTTATTTATTTTTGAGAGAGAGAGAGAGAGCATGAGCGAGGCCAGTGGGGGGCTGGTGCAGAGAGAAAGGGAGACACAGAATCTGAAGCAGGCTCCAGGCTCTGAGCTGTCGGCACAGAGCCCAATGCAGGGCTCGAACTTGTGAACTGTGAGATCATGACCTGAGCTGAAGTCGGATGCTTAACCGACTGAGCCACCCAGGCACCCCAAATTTTATTTAATTTTTAATTTCATCAGAGGAAAATAGCACTTCAGCCTTTTGATAAAAATAGCTTGCCCCTGCTCCATTGCCCCACCTCAGAAGCAGCACTAGATTTGTTCATAACGTGTATCGCCCCAATTTTTCAACTACCTGCTCACTCTATTGACTTGCCAATTGGAAATATCATTATTGACTGATTTCCCTTCATGCATAATGAAGATCAAGTAGTCTGATGCACCCTTCTTATCACACACCACAAATACATATTCCTCTTTCCATCTTTCCACTATAGTTAAAGCATACTTTGGGGTTAAGTCAGTGCTTAATATTTATATTACTAACTGTGCATATCACTCACAGCTGAACCACATCACGTTTCGTAACTTACATTTTTTTCTTGTATTAATTTTTGTTTTACATGGACTTCAAAATGGCCCTGTGCTGTTTTGTCTCCTTAGCTTCCTATGTACCTATCATTCACACACCCTTAATATTCTGACACTGTTAACCCCTTAGTGAAATCAGACGCAGTAGTGAACTATCAGTACTACCTTTTTCATGGACACAGTCTTCCTGGGGTTGTCTTTTGTGCTCACGGTTGCTGTGCTGATGCAGTCCCAGAAGTTTCCTCTGCCCTCATTCTGAATATCCCCTTCCTTTTTTATTTGCAGTGTACCCATTATAGTTTGGATTTTGTGCCTCACTCTTTTTAATTCACTCCCTCATTTTGAAGAAGTACATGGTTCAGTGGCCTATTGAGAATGAGGACATCAGAGGTATTTATTGTGTTGAACCACTACAAATCAGAAAATATCTTTATTGTGTCCTCAGGTTTGATTGTGGCATGGCACAGTACAGAATTCAAGGTTGTAAATTATTTTCCCTCACAATAGTGAGGGTAGAGCTCCAACTGGAACATGGCCTGTGTTGTTGTTGAGAAGTTCAATGGAATCTGATCTCAATTCTAACCCCTTGTCATGAGAACTGATTTTTCTCTCTCGAAAAGTTTTAAAGTTTTCTTTATGTTTGGCTTTCTGATGATGAGCCTTAATGTGGCTTTTTCTTCCTTCATTGTGCTAGACACTTGGTCCACCCCTTTGATCTGAAAATGTGTCCTTCACCTCTAAACATTTTTATTCTATTACGTCTTTGATAATGTTGTGTCCTCTGTTTTATCTCTTCATTGATTGTGGAACTCTTATTTATGGGCTATGAAGACTCTTCTCTGATTTTCTTGTCTTTTCAATTCTATTTTCCATCTCTCTCTTTTTTTTTATTTGAGTTTCTGAAAGAATTCCTCAAAACAATTCCTCTGTTTTTATTTGTACTATTATATTCTTTTTAAGTTTGGGAACTCTTTTTTTTAATGTTCCTTTTAAATAGTATTTTGTTCTTGTTTCAGGGGTACAATGTCTACTTTTGTCTCTGAAGATGTTTTATATAGATGTTTTCTTCCTACTCCTCCATGGAATGTCTTGTAGCATGGGGAGCTTAGACTCTGCAGCAATTCAAATGCTAATAGTGTCGTTGATTATGGCCAATGACCTTAGGCAAGTTACCTGACCTCTGATTATCAGTTTTCTTAGTAAAATATAGATAATAAGGGTACCAATTGGATAGGATTGTTGGGAAGTACAAATGACATTAATAGATACCATGCACTTAGAAGAATCCCTGGAAAATAGTAACCTTATATAATATGTTATTGTATGCATTTCCTCTGAGTTCCCTTTTTTTTTCTTTTTCTCCTGTTTTGTTCAATTAAGTTTTCATGTTTTGTATGAGACACTTTCCTCCAATGCCTGATGATCCTTGGCTGTGTGTTCACATTTGAGGATGAGGAACTAGAAAGCTGATTGGAAGCTCTATGTGCCTTTGGATCCCCAAGTTTGCAGATTAGAAACCCAATCCCCTGAGGCTATGATGCTGGAGAGAGGGCATGATGGTACAGAGAGGGGCTTGAGGAATGCCAGATGTTGTAATCACTACCTGCAACCACCAAACACCCATTTCGCCAAATCCAGTCTACCCCAAAACCATGAGGAGTCATAATAATAATAAATGAGTGCTGTTGATTTATGTCACTAAGTTATTCAACAGCAAAGAAATAATAGGAGGGGAATAGGCTACAGAATGAGCACAGGTCCCACCTAGTATCAGATCTTGTGACTTGTAAGTTTCAATTAGTTGTCCAGAAACAGCCTCCTGGTCTCTATTCCTAGTCTACTTAGAGAACATCCTTGTTTGATTCTCCATAGACATTAAAAACTTTTCTCTCTCTTTTCAATTCAAGGTCAGTTGTAGAACCCTGGCTGGGAGGTATAAGAAGAGGTGTGCCTCTAAGGCATTGTAATCACTTGTTTTCTAAGTATTAAGATAGTACATATAATAAACCACTTACGGGGCGCCTGGATGGCTCCATCGGTTGGACGACCGACTTCGGCTCAGGTCATGATCTCACGGTTCGTGAGTTCAAGCCCCGTGTTGGGCTCTGTGCTGACAGCTCGGAGCCTGAAGCCTGCTTCAGATTCTGTGTTTCCCTCTCTCTCTACCCCTCCCCTGCTCACATCCTGTGTCTGTCTCTCAATAATGAATAAACATTAAAAAAAAAATTAAAAAAAATAAGCCACTTACAAAAAACACAGCATCATTGTTACCTAGATTAATAATACTCTTTTTTCTCTTCGCATCAGTTCACTCTCTCATCTAAATTCACTCCTATGCCAGAAGCAGGATTTCAGGAAAGAGATTCCTTTGCAAACTCAAGAGTACTTCAAATTAAGGGAAAAGAAAATGTGGTGAGAGTGCCAGAGAAAGCTTCTCAGAAGCTAAATCAATTCTTTGAAAAGAGATGACCACAAACATTAAGGCTTGACTTTTAGAAGCAGATAATTCAGCATTAAATGATGTGCAACATAATTGCTAGGAGTATATTTGTTTAAACACTGCTGCAGTTATTACCCTGTGAGAGGGATTTTTGGACTTTGAACATCTTGAGAGAGACCTTGTGTCTGAAACATATTTATTCCAAGTCAATAGACTTTGCTTACATTTCATTCTTGATTTTATTTCCCCCACTGAGAATGATATTAGTCTTTCCCTAAAGAAGTCACTGCTACAAGGATGGGTAAAAGCAGAGAGTAGTCAAGGAGATCTCACAGGGGAGAAGGTAACTAAGCACCCAAATTCAAACACTTAAAACAGTTGCAAACCATGAAATCAGCCACTCAGAAGGTAACAGTCAAATCCAACCACACTTACTGAAAAGTTTACGTCATGTTTATTTGACATATTTCAAAACTCTTGAGTTTAAGATGACTAGCATATCAGATTAGCAGAGGATATTTTCTCTATTCTAATCTTATTCCATTATAGTGAACTATGGGGAGCTAAGTGTAAGTTTCCTGGAAGATATTTACTAAAACTGTCACCGTTCCCTGGTTGAACCTTAATCCTCGCATTTAAGTGCTATGTGTAAGAATATGCAGAGAATGAATATCTATCCTATAAGTGATTTAGATTCAAAGAAAACCAGATTTATGCCTTTCAAAATCTTAACACTGCCCCAAAAATAATCCAGCCACTTACACTTCCTTTTGAAGAGGGTGTTGGCTATGGGTTGTCTAAGCAGTTGTAAACTATGGAATAGAGCAGTATTTTCTAACTTGTACATGCATTAATATCACGTGGAGAGCTGGATAAGACACAGATTTCTGGGTCTCACTTCCATGGCTTTTGATTCGGTAAATCGGGAGGGGAGTGTGAGAATTTACATTTCAGCGAGTTCCCAGGTGATGCCGCTACTGTTGGTCCAAGGACCACACTTTGAAAACCACTGAAATAGACCAATCAAAATCGTTATAAGGACCCAAAAACGGTGTGTGTGTGAGAAGGGGGATGTGGGGGCATGTGGGTATGGGTGTATTATCAAATTTTAGGGTATTTAGACCCTGGGCAAGGAATCCCTCTTAGCTGATTCTATGGAAATGGTCAATGTCAAGAAGAAAGCATAGACCAGACAAGTATTCAGTGTAGAACTCAAAGGGCTTATAGACTGTTGAGGAAATAGGACAATGTGTAACCTTTGACCTGCTTACATTGAAAAAAGCTCAAAGGATGTATGAAGGTCACCAGTAATACTAGATCCAGATTGGGCCTTGGGAATATGTGTATAGATTTGAACTTATCAAATCAAATCAAAAGAAATTAATGTTCAGTTTATTACCATGACATCATCATATCTTTACTGTGGGTTCTAAGGGTTTTGTTTAAACAATTTTTTTCAGTTTATTTATTTATTTTGTGAAAGACAGAGACAGTGTGAGTAGGGGAGGGGAAGAGAGAGAGAGAGAGAGAGAGAGAGAATCCCAAGCAGACTCTGTATTGTCAGAGCAGAGCCCGATGTGGGCTTGAACCCACAAAACCGCGAGATCATGACCTGAGCCAAAACAGAGAGTCTGGCGCACTTAACCAAGTGAGTAACCCAGGTGCCCCTAAGGGGTTTTGTCTTAACACAAATAGAGTAACCAAGAAGAGTATAATTTTGTCTAGTATTTCTCAAATAGAAAGGGTTATCACTGTAGTCATTATCATCACTATCTTTATTATTTAAATGAATTTGCTTTGGGCTAAGTAACATGCATTGTCTTACTTATCCATTTTTAAAAATGTTTATTTATTTATTTTTTTGAGAGAGATAGAGAGGTAAGCAGAAGAGGAGAGAGAGAGAGAGAGGGAGAGAGAGAGAGTCCCAAGCAGGTGCCTTGCTGTCAGGGCAGAGCCCAACATGGGGATCGACCTCAGATCCATGAGATCATGACCTGAACCAAAATCAAGAGTCAGACTCTTAACCGACTAAGCCACCCAAGTGCCCCTTAAATCCACTTTAACTGAAAACAAGGCTCTAAGAGTTGACATTTACACAGCTAACAAGTGGCGAAGTGTTTCTGACTGCTCACTTACTGTGAAATACGTTCTGACAGTGGATATTTTAACAATTAAACTTTTGTTCACATAACTTCAAATTAGTAAAAAATTGAACAAAGTTTGATAGGACCAGGTGTTATTCCAAGAGCTTTCCGTGATTATACCATACTTGTATATTCCTCACTAGCCATATGCATTAGGCCAACACTGCCTGTAATGTTCAGTAGGCAAAGGTTTTCCTTGATACTCCAAATTGCCCATCACAGCCTTATTTACCTCTGCTAGCACCAGGAAGATTCATTTAGCATCTTCACAGTCTTTGCATTCTTCCCAATCCTATAAAAAGCTAAGATGACCAGGTCAAACCTGTAACTTGTCTCTATACGTCATCATGAGAGAACACATTGTATCAAAGGAATAAATGCTTCAAAAGGTGGTATTTTAATTGTTGACAAGTATCCCTAAAACAGCTTTTGTGTGTTTCTCCTTTTTTAGAGCAGAGAAAAAGACAGGGATAGAATGGCAGGATGTGTTGTAGAGAGTGGTTTGGATGAAAGGAAATCCTCTGTAAGGCCGACACGTTACTTGTTAATGACTTCACCCCTGGATCAAGAGTACTGTGGAAAAATTATTAATAAGCATGGAATGTTATAAGTGAAAAAATAGAAAGTTATTAGTCTTTGTGTATCTACCAGCATATATGTACGTGTATGTGTTATAAGTTTACTGCTCTAAACATTGTGTGTGTGTTATAAATTTGCCGCTAAAAACATTAAGCATGGGGACACCTGGGTGGCTTAGTCGGTTAAGTGTCCAACTCTCAATTTGGCTCAAGTCATGATCTCAGAGTCATGAGATCAAGCCCCATGTGGGGCTCTGTAATGGGGGTGAAGCCTGCTTAAAGATTCTCTCTCTCTCTCTCCCTCTGCCCCCCCATCCCCCTGCTTACTCTCTCTCTCTCTCAAAAATAAATAAAAAGAATAAAACCCAGAAAAAAATATTAAGTATCAATGGGGATGGTTATCTGTATCACCAGGTAAGATCTATCTGTCAGGCAAAGGGCGTAGAATGGCAGGAAATGGAACAGGAGAGTCTCATAGCGTACCAGAAGGAGAGAACTCTCATGATTGATGACGGGTTCAAAGCTGAGTCACTTCCCATAACACAAGCACATTCAATTGAGTTGTAGAAGCATTTGCCATGGAGAAATGGTAATGAAACTTAAGGGCTTCAGGATAAAACCCCAAATTTGAAACCTTGTTAGTGCCCTTGTATCACCCTGGTTCGTTATTCTTTCTGAGATTGGTCTGCAATTAAACCCATCTTTGAAGACAGAACTCCATAGCAATCTCCAGAATGCGGAAGTCTGGGCTTATTCATTCATTTATTCTTTCTTTCTTTTTTTTTTTTTTTGTAATTTTTTTTAATGTTTATTTATATCTGAGAGAGACAGAGACAGAATGCGAGTGGGTTAGGGGCAGAGAGAGAGGGAGACACAGAATCCGAAGCAGGCTCCAGGCTCCAAGCTGTCAGCACAGAGCCAGACATGGGGCTTGAACTCACGAGCTGTGAGATCAGGACCTGAGCTGAAGTCAGCCGCTCAACGGACTGAGCCACCCAGGCACCCCTCGTTCATTTATTCTTTCAACAAATATTTACTGGCTGACTTGTAGGTGGCACAGCATTGCCATGTTTTCTTGTTGAACATGAAAGCAGAAAAAGAGTATAGCAGCCTAACTCTCACAATCCAATGCCTGACAATGAAAAATTGGAAAACTGAAGTGGAGATAGAGCTTGGTTTTGGTTTCCTCCTAAGTTTTTGAATTAAAAAAAAAATTTTTTTTTTTTTAATTTTAGAGAAAGGGAGAGGGTGAGTGGGGGAGGGGATCAGAGGGAGAAACAGAGAATCTTAAGCAGGCTCCAGTGTTCTCCATGTTCATTCCAGAGCCTGACACTGGGCTTTATCCCAGGATCCTGGGATCATGACCTGAGCCAAAATCAAGAGTAGAAATCAAGAGGTGGATGCTCAACTGACTGAGCCACCCAGCGGCTCCTCCTCCTAATGTTTTTAGAACCCCCTGCCTTCCTGCCAACTGAACTCCCTGATGAAGGTATGAGATTTATTGTGCAATGACCAGGGAATTCCTGGATCCTTGCACGTCTTGAAGAGGAGATCAGTATCATAGTTCACTGTGGCTTCCAAATGTTCTTGGTAAAGAGCTGGAAGGTTAGGGAGCCATTCACTCTCTGGGCTTTAGTTGCCTAGGTTTTAAATAGGCATTAAAACAAAACAAAACTGGAGCACCTGGGTGGCTCAGTTGGTTAAGCATGGGACTCTTGGTTTTGGCTCAGGTTATGATCTCTCGGTTTCGAGATGTTTGAGCCCCTCATAGGGCTCTGCACTGACAGTGCAGAGACTGCTTGAGGTACTGTCTCCCTCTCTCTCTGCCCCTCCCCTACTCACACTGTCTCTGTCTCTCTCAGGATAAATAAATAAACATAAAAAAAAAAATCTACTTCTCAAAGAATTAAAGACAGAACTTCCACAGGGAACCTGATCATAGAATGTGAGATAACACATCTAAAACCTCTAAAATAGGAACTTTAATCAGGATGGTCTGGTTCAAACTGCAAGGGATCTAAAATGCCACTTAAGAATGTCAGACAAAATGCTTCACCAGTTCAAAGCGGGGGATGATTTGTTTCTCCCTGGAGCCCCCTGTTGGATGTGTTTGGAGAAATTGTGCCATGGCAGTAAAAATCAAAAGACAAACCTGGCCTTTTTCCTGGAGGCATGCCCTAGAGAGCCCCCTTCATGATTTTTTTCCTGGGAGGAAAGAGAAAAAGAAGTTCATGGAGAATTAAAACCTCACTCTTGTCTTTTGATAAAGACATTTAGCAAGAATCGTCAATAGTTCCACAAGCATTAGTCACTGAGGGATCTAAATCACTGAAGAACAGAAAAGCCTGCTGATACAAGTTTCCTGTCAGGAATAATTTCGACTGACCAATCTGGCTGTTCCACTCAATGTGGCCACCGGTTCTCAAAGATGTAAACTTCTAGACGGGTGTTTAGGTCACGCATTTGTCATGCATTTGTCTATTTCATGTAATAAGAAAGAGACAACAAGCTCCTAAAGAGCAAGAATTGTGTTTCCCTGGCATAGGTTCTAAATACGTAAGCAAGTAAATAAATGCCAGCAAAAACCTATGAAAAGATTGATAAAATTATATTTTTACAATTTTTAAGGACGAGGAATGTGGCAAGAATGAAATGGAATAAAAAGAAGAAATGAAGCCATTAATTTATTACGTTATTTGACATAATTTGAAGATAAAGCAAATATGCCTAGAAGGCAGAGCCTGAGAAATCTGTAGGGGAATGGAAACTTATCACCCAGATTCTGCCTTATCTCTGGCCTTAGTGTTAAAACCACGTGTTTCCTTATTGCTCACATCAGTTATCTATTATTTGTGGTTAAAAGCATCACAACTGGTTCAACATCAATGTATTTACTTCAGTCTTTTTATAACCAGAAATGCATTTGTTTCCTATTCCAGACACTCCTTGTTATGTTGGAAAATCTGCGAAGTCCATATTAGTCATCAGATGGTTCTCCCCCGCCACCCCCATCTCCACTTTTCTTTATTTTTTTTCTTCTTTTCCTCCTCTCTGAGGGTAGAATCTTTTTTTATTTTTTTAATGTTTATTTATTTATTTATTTATTTTTTGAGAGAGAGAGAGAGAGAGAGAGAGAGAGAGAGAGTGTGTGAGTAGGGAGGGGCAGAGAGAGAGGGAGACACAGAATCCGAAGCAGACTCCAGACTCCAAGATGTCAGCACAGAGCCCAAAGTGGGGCTTGAACTCCCAGACTACGAGATCATGACCTGAGCCGAAGTCGGACCCTTGACTGACTGAGCCACTCAGGCGCCCCAAAAGGGAATGGGATAGTTCATAGTAATGGGATTGTTTTCCAGAGGATGTTAACTCAGTCTTTAGAAATCCTGTTGAAATATTGCTACTTAGACACAGAAAGCATCTCTCTAGTGGCTGGGAAATTGCATGCACTCCAGAGCAAGACTTTTATTTCCTCCTGGACAATGATAGAGACCCTCTATCCTTATCTTCTTCTTTACTGCTGTTTATGTAAACCATCAGGGTTGAAAAGAAATATAACATGAGCCTCAAATGCAAGCAGGGAATTTTCTAGTAGCCATATTTTAAAAAGTAAAGAGAAACAGGTGAAATTAAATTAAATGACATATTTTTAATCCAATATATCTAAAATATAATTTCAACATGTAGTCAGTATAAAATCATTTTTAATATAAAACTATTAATGTTATTTTACATTCTTATTTTTGTACTAAGTCTTCAAAAATCTTTGTTATTCTATGTTTCTAGCACTGCTCAATTTGGGCTAGTCACGTTTCAAGTGCCCAGCCGTGCAGTTGTAGCTGGACACAAATCTCTACTTCTGGTACAGCCTTAGACCCATAGACACATAACATCTGATAGGTAACTGCTTTCCCTTGTTATTGCAATCATCATCAAACTAATGTCATTCTATCCTTTTATCTGATTGAATTCAATCTCATGTGTATCATAGTTTCTGATATTAACTTAACAAGACAGTCTTCCTGATAGGTCTAAGGGAGGCCATTTCTCTTTACCCAAGGATTTCCTTATTATATAATAGATAAGATTATATATATAATAGATTATATATTATATCGATTATATATATAATAGATTATATATTATATCTATTATATCTATTATATATATAATCTTATATATTAGATTATATATAATCTTATATATATAGATTATATATTATCTATTATATATATTAATATAATAGATAATATATAATAGATTAATCTATATAATATATATAGATTATATATAATAGATTATACATATATAATATATATATAATAGATTATACATAATTATATATATATAATATATGTGTGTAGAGAGAATATATTCTCTATTTTAAAAAGTGACTGAATGTTAGTTTACAGCTATTACATGGATGCATTGTAATTCATCCTAGGAACTCTACTTTTAAACTATGAATTGACCAAAAGTAAATATGTAGAAAGTATCTGTTTATTCATGGTAAACAGAGTAACTAATGCAGCAAACAGATACTCACACCAAAAGCAAAACTTTGCTCTGTTGGCCTTTTGATGAAAAACTGTTTTTATCTGATTAGTTGCATTCTATCTTGGGCAATAGATTAACTGAGTGTCTAAGAGACAGTGTATCACAGTGAAAAGAGCATGCCCATCAGACATACCACTTGGGCCTATTGCTTCCTAGCTGTGCAACATTGGGAATATTTGTTAACTTCTCTTACCCTCAGTTTCTTCACTTACAGAAAGAGCATGCTATGCTGCATAGCACGCTATGACAGACACAGTTAATTTTATATCAATATCCATTCTTTCTTTATCAGCCAAGACTCCTCGAACGTTAGCTAGACACCAGGATACCCAAAATGAAGTCCACATTTCCAGTCTCTCTTGCAGTTAGATATGTTTATGTGATAAATTTCTGCCCCAAGAGATAAAAATGGAGGTGGTATCTGCAACTTCTAGGAAGTTTCCCTAAGAGAAGAGGGAGATCATCCTTTTGTTTTCTTTCTCTCCCTCCCCCCCCCCCCCTTCTGCAGGCTGGGATTCAGACACAGCAGGTGGAACTGAATCAGTTGTCTTGAAAAATGAGATGTAAGCGGCTTGTGAAGCAGAGCAGAGCAAGAGCAGGAACCTGGGTCACTTACGATTATGAAATAGCCACAAATGCCCTAGATCATTTGCCCAGGCTCTTTAAGAAGAAAAAAACACATATTTCTATTTTGTTTAAGGTATTGTTATTTATTTTCTGTAACGTGCTGCTGAACCGAAGACATGCCTGATTCCTAGGGCTGTTTTTAAAGATTAAATGGGATAGTATATGTCAAGAACTTTATAGAGTTCCTGACACAGGGGAGTTATTAGGATAAAATAGCTCCATAAGAGTCATTCTAAGGGTCAAATGAAAAAATAAGGAAATACACTTTTTAATCTGTAAATCTAAAAATCACTGTATAAATGTTTGTCATAATTATCATCATTAAATTATGATAAAGAATTAGCTAACTGCCAGCACACTCTACTTGGATCAATGTATCTAGGCCAATAAAAACAAACAAACAGACACAGACTTCTTTACTTTTGTTAGGTTTACTTAGTTTTAGCCAATTGTGAATGTTTAGAGGCTTGCATTTTATTGATGCTTTAAAACTTTGATGCAATACTCATTTGAGTAATATAAAGAAAATATATAGAACCCAACAAAACTAAAGTATCTTTTATTCACTTAATTTAACCTTTAGAAAGTTCTCCATTACAAGAATCAATTAATACTTGTAGTTAAAATCAATTACAATTACAAAGACTTGAGTAAAGTCCATCCTCTTCCTTCTCTTCCCCACCCCATTCTTTAGAATTAACTATATTAACAGTTTAATTCAAAATTCCTTGTGAATAAATTTTTTTTTGTATGGTGATATACACATTTTCTCTTTACAAAATAAATGCAATCATTCTTGCAGGAAGTTTAAAATTACAGAAAAGAAACTTTTGCAACAGCTTTTGGGTTTTGTGTCATTTTGCTTTCCATTTTAAAATATCCCTTGAACATCTTTTCCTGTCAGTACATATCCATCTTTCTCATTTTTAAACACCTTCTAGGGAGTCATTTAAATTTCATTTTACTAACTAATTATTGTAAAATTATTTATGAAACAAAGGAGAGTGCCCTTGAAAGAAAATAATAGTAGGTAGCAATTCTGAACATTGTGAGGATTTCATTAGATAATTCAGTAGAGTGCTTAGTAAAAAGTCTGCACATAGTGAATGATTAATAGGTATAAATATTAGCCATTTTGATAATGATAGTAATAATAATTAAAGTTGACCGTTTCTCTGAGCTCAATCTCAATAAATTGCTATGGTCAAAGTAGTGGTTTCTTATCCCCTAGATCTATAAAACATTTCTCAATATATATAATATTCCTCATACTTTCATTCTGGACCCTACTTGGGCTTTGTCATATGGTGGAAGTGGGTGTCATGTTCTGGAGGACTGTCAGACTCAGGTTGGTTCTCTCCAGGATCTGATCAGCCCTTGACTATCGAGATCAGTGCCAAATCTGAACAAAAAAATATGGTCCACCCAACAGCCATCTGTTGAGGCAGCAAAGAAGGCATTTAGTTTCTAGGGCATTGGGGAACCTAAATGATCCCTTGTCTGAACAAGAGATGCCTGCTGGGTTGAGCCTTTGGGACCAGTGGGGATTAAATGGGCCTAATGACTCCTGAATAGCTACCAAGCAACAAACCTGCCATGAGGAGATGAATCACAGGGTGCAGTGAGTAGCAAGTCCCTTGGAGGAGCCAGCTGGGGGTATCTGCTCCCAGGAAGGGGACTGGCTGATGTGGACTAATGGCTCTGGGGCAGAGGGAGAAGGCTATGACAGGAGCTATCACTCAGAAGGGGCAAATGGCAAATTCAACTTGATAGATGGTAGCCTTCACCTTGTAAATCTGATAATTTTGCCATTCCCCAAATGCCTGAAGTGTAATTATTCCAGAGGCTGGAAAAAAAAAAAAAAAAAAAAAAAAAGACTGAATAAGGGAGAAAATGAAATCAACTTATTTTATAAAAACACACAATTCTGCCTTTAATAATGTTATGTAGCCAGGTAAATAATATTAAAAATAAATCTAAAAGCACCTCAAAAACTGGAATGTTCAGGAGTTTTACATGTATCTGAGGTTGGTAGTATCCTTTTCCAGAACATTTCTGATTTCTTGTGAAACTGGAGGTTTGAGTGGTTATAAGTGGATCAGAAGTGACACTGGATTCAGTACCATCATATACTTTTTTGCTCTGTACAAGAGCATTTGAGGCCCTGAAATCCATCCCTCACTGCTTTTGAAAAAACTCTGAGTCTTAAAGGAATGCCTTTCTATAGTGCATCCACCAGGAGTGGGAGCCTTATGATAATCCCCACAAAGTCTTGGCTGGTGGAGGTCTTGCCTTGACTGGCTGAGAGACCTAGGTTTGGATCTCAGCGGAAGTGCTTTCCAGAACCATCGTTCCTGTTTACATAAAGCCATTCTCACACCTATAAGCTCATAGAATCATGGAATTTAGAACCTGTTAAATATCCTAGAAATGACAAACTTGAACTCATTTTATAGATGAGATAAATGAGCCATCAAGAAGTAAAGAGTTTTACCCAAGTTTAGATAGCTAATAATCTTATTCAACAACATAATATAATCTTTTATGAGTTTGTTCATAGTCCCATTTTTACTAGTGTATCACTAAAACTTTACTGCGAATTTTTTGAGGTTGAAGCTGTAATTTCAAGCAGACAGGTTAAATTAAGGGCAATTCTGCTTGCTGTTTAGGTCATAAAAAATGTTGGTTCTCAGTATAGACTTCCATATTTGACTACTTTACTACTCTTCTAGGTTTTCAGTTAAAATGTGTGGTCACTTCCTCTGATAAATCTTTCCCTTCCTCTCCAGCATAGGTTGGGTATCCCTTCCATATGACTGCCCATCACTTTAATTTGTCTCTGATAACATTTGTGACATTATATTATAGTTGCAATTTATATTTTGATTCCCCCAAACCTGTAAGCTCTGTGAGATGTAGGATCTAAATAGGCATTAGAAGTACAAATAAATGTAAAGAATTAAATAGTTACAAAGTTTATAAAATTTACAATTACAGTTTAGAATTTATAATTACAAAAATTAATTTACAAAGTTTTAAGATCTCCAAGTAAGGAGGACAGAACATAACGTGCCTTAGCAGAGTTCTCTGTCTTTGCCTTTATGTGTCTGTTTACAAGTGGGGCGTTGGAGGTTTGTGGCAGACACCATACAAGGGAACCCCCATGATTCCCGCCTCCTGTCTCCCTTCCTTTCTTTCTTCCTTCACCCCAATGGAGGGCTAGTTATTTGTATAGCATTAGTAAAACTGGGCCTATGTGTGTATCATTAGTATGATACATTAGTAAAAATGGGACTATGAACAAATAACTACATAAAGGTTCACACCTTTCTGCAATTCTCTCCCCTTGCACGTGACCAAGACCTTTGATCATCTTCTAACCAATGAATATGGTAGCAGTAATGAGATGTCACTCTTGAGATTATCTTACCTTCTAGAAGACTGTCTTGCAGGCAGACTACTCTAGAGGCGTCCTTGCTGGCCGGGAGAGGTAAACCATGGGAAAGCCCACGTGGTAAGGAGCAGTAGGCAGCCTCTAGGAAAGGGGGTGGCGGCTAGGAACTGAAGGCAACCTCTAGCTGACACTCAACAAGAAGCTAGGGTCTTCAGTCCACTGCAAGGAAATGAGTTCTGCCAATGATCTGAACGAACTAGGAAGCAGATTCCTCCCTAGTTAAGCCTCCAGATTAGAATACGACCCAGCTGGTACCTTGCTTGCAGCTTCGTAAGACCTTAAGCAAAAGACTCAACTAGGTCAGGCACAGACTCCAGACTCACAGAACTTGTGAGATAATAAATGGGCGCTGTCTTAAGCCACAAAATTTGTGGTAATTCATCACACAGCAAGAGAGAACTAATATAAGGTGTTAGGTTATAAAGATGCTACATAAATAACTAGCCCTCCATTAGAAGGAAGAAAGGAAGGAAGGGAGAAAGGAATACAGCTTCAGTTAAAGTTTCCAGATTTTTTAAAGGACTTATTTGGTCATTTTAAAATCAGTTTGAAAACATTCAAAGGAGTTATCTTAAAAGATTTTAAGAAAACAGCATACAAAAAATATTTATGTGACCTGCAAGGTTTAGACTTGGGTGAATTCTATGAACATATGGGACCAAAAAAGATCTTAAGAAGATAGGTGATCTGTTTTTACTTCAGGTAAAGTTTTCCCCAAACCTTCCCAAACGTACAATGACAATGATGATGACGATGTGAATATTACCATCTTCTACTTAACCGAGTTCCTCATATACATCACACAGAATAGGAAGCAC
This sequence comes from Felis catus, assembly GCF_018350175.1. Taxonomy (NCBI): domain Eukaryota; kingdom Metazoa; phylum Chordata; class Mammalia; order Carnivora; family Felidae; genus Felis; species Felis catus. The sequence goes on from NC_058375.1 coordinate 154,880,593, forward strand.
TGACTTTATGGAGCACTTACAATTGCCCATGTACTGTATGATGAACTTTAGGTAAATAACCCTATATTAAATAACAATAAGCCTTTCACAGTAAGACACAAGTATTGCTTTCCCCCATTTTACACACATCTGTGCACTCACATGCTTGGTATGCACGCAAAAAGAGACACAGAGAAAAAGTGCTTTGCTCCAAGTCAATCAGCAATTAAGTTGTGAAACTGTGATTCAAATACGTAATTAACAGTTCCCACTACTGGAAATTTCCACAAACAATAGATTTCCAATTTTCATGCCATATTTTAAGCCCAAGGATGTTACATAGGCAACCATCCTGATTTAGTCCTATCATCTGATATTCAAAAAACAATGAATATGCTACAGAGTGAAACAAGTTTAAAAACTGGGAAAAGATGTGAAAGAGACAATTCACAGAAAAGAACTGCAAATGGCTCATAAGTATACAGTAAAATGGTCACCCTCACTAGCAGTCAGAGAAACAAATCAAAATGAGAAGTCCCTTTATATTCATCACGTTGGTAAAAACTAAAACCTTCAATAATACCAAGTGTTGGTAAGTCTTGGGAACCTTTGTACAAGGCTATTGGCTAACTAGAACTGATGAGATCAATTTGCAATATTTGGAGAGATTCACCATGTATATTTTGAAAACCTAACAAAGTGTCAACTCCCTATTTTATAGAAGCTGGATGAAGGTGTCAACCTAGATCTGTTATTGAAGGACTGGATAATTAAAAGTGTTGGATGCCTCCTATGAAATAACATGTAGTGGTTAGAAGCTATGAATTACTATGTATAACATCATCTTAAAGATAAGGCATTAAATGAATAAAAAGTATAGGAGAGAGTAAAGAATTAAATCTACTGTATAGGAACACTTCTGAATATTAAGATGTGCATACAGGGGTGCCTGGATGACACATTTGGTTAAGCATCTGACTCTTGATTTTGGCTCAAGTCATGATCTTACAGTTGTGAGATCGAGCTCTGTGTTGTGCTCTGCTCTGGGCATGGAGTCTGCTTAAGATTCTCTCCCCACCTCTCTCTCTGCCCTTACCCCTGCTCATTCTCTCTCTCTCTCTCTCTCTCAAAAAGAAAAAAAAAATCCATACATATAATCAGTTTATGTATTTTTAATTTTTTTTTAATGTTCGTATTTTGAGAGAGACAGAGCATGAGCAGGGGAGGGGCAGAGAGAGGGGGAGACACAGAATCTGAAGCAGGCTCCAGGCTCTGAGCTGTCAGCACAGAGCCTGACACAGGGCTCAAACTCATAAACTGTGACATCATGAGCTGAGCTGAAGCTGGATGCCCAACTGACTGAGCCCAGTTTATGTATTTTTTTTTTATTTTTTTAACGTTTATTTACTTTTGAGAGAGAGAGAGAGAGACAGAGCGAGAGCGGGGAAGGGTCAGAGAGAGAGAGAGGGAGACGCAGAATCCGAAGCAGGCTCTGGGCTCCGAGCTGTCAGCCCAGAGCCTGACGCGGGGCTCGAACTCACAAGCTGTGAGATCATGACCCAAGCCGAAGTCGGACGCTCAACCAACTGAGCCACCCAGGCGCCCCCCAGTTTATGTATTTTTAAAGAACATTTACAATAACCTACATCAAACTCATTAAAAATGGCTGCGTGTAGGCGAGGGAAAGATAGATGATGTGGGGGCAGGGGGTAGATGGATAGGGAATAGATTAAAAGAAAAAACATAAGAAAGAAAAAAAGGTGGGGTCTTGACCGGACTAATAATTGTTCATTATGGACTAAAGGGTATGATTAACACATCCTTCAGCATTTGAGGTCCCCCAAAAGACAACTAAAAATGCTGTGGAATGAAACTTTATTCTTATAGGCTGAAGACCTTACACTGACCTGAGATATTTGAATTTAAAAATGGATACCCAACGTTTTACTGGGGAGAAGAGCCACATAAGGATAACACACTCTCAAATGCTGAAGAGAATAGAGAGATTTTTTTTTTCTAAAAATAAAGTGGGTAATTTCTTAGATTTGTACTTGGAGAAAATACAATGACAAATGTTTTGGCAAGGTGTTAGAACTTGTGCATTAGTCTTGTCTTAATGGAAGAGAATCTGTTGAAATCATTACATTTGAGCAGAGCAATCTTGTAGTAGATAATGTTGTATCTATGTATAAACAGCCAAAAGAGACTTAAGCCTGGGTTTCATGGTGCATTCCACTTATATACTCTCTAGTCAAGGACTGTGGGATCTGCATGCTCAGGTCCTTGTTAACACCCAGCTCAACAAGGCAGGGCATACCAATGGTGTGTGTGTGTGTGTGTGTGTGTGTGTGTGTGTGTGTGTGTGTATATATATATATATATATATATATATGTGTGTGTGTGTGTGTGGTGTGCATACACATATTATCCCAGTCAATCTGATTTCACAAGGAAGAAATTACAAGGAATAGCTGATGTATGCCTTTTCTTTTTTTTTTTGTTTTTTGTTTTTTGTTTTTTGTTTTTTGATGTATGCCTTTTCCAAACCATTACACATATTTGACATTGTTTAGACATGTGGTTAAGAATACATTTACCATCTAGTGTTTTAGAACTCACACAGGAAGTTAGAAATTATAAATGAATGAAGCAAGAAATAAACAAATGGAAGCAAGATGAACAAAACAGAAAATACAAAGCACATACCTCTGCTGTAAATACAATTATCACTTGGCTACAAATTTGAGGGAGTATGTCCTACAGTAAATGTTATCATTTGGTTGAAAATGATTTTTGCCTATTTTGAAAGGTAGCAGATAGATGGAGGAAAAAGAAAAAACTAAGGTGAGTAAGAAATTATTCCATTTAATGATACAGAGAAGATTATCATGGCCCATGTGCAAGGATGACATGCAAATTCATGACATGTTCCATATTTTAAAAAAGGGGGGGATTTACTCCATTTATCTATACCTTTGGGGAATTGTGTTTTATGTAAGTGATCCATCATTTAACCCTATGACTACTTCTTTTTAGTTCACCCACCTCTTTTTCTTAATCTAAACACTTTCTGTAGAGTTTTCTAGTTTGTACAGTGAATAGAAATCAATGATATACCTTTAAGCATAGGATCACTTGATCAACTATTTTATTATGACAAAAGGCAGTAATGTGTACAGAGGCCGTTGGCGTGTAATGGCTTAGCATTATACAAATAGCCCTGAACTTCCACGTGTTTACAAATCCAGTCTGCCTTTTATTAGTGTCTTCCTTCTCAATTTCCTGTCATTTCTTTCCGCCATGATTGTTTTAGCTGTTCCACCCTTTGTTGGCTATCCCCATGCCTACCACATTCACATCCTCTCCCACTGGAAAAGGATCCATGGACTTTGTGACAACCATGGGAAGTAGTTGTTTTCTCCTTATTTCCTGGTGTGTGTATCCAACTCAAACACCTAAGAGACATTCTAAAAGTGTAGTGGATCTAGATTAGAAAATCTTTTCTGATTGAAATTATTTTAAATGAAACAGTCATGATTTTTATTAGGATCTTCCTGTTTACTAATAGATAAATGTGTCCCTTTTGGAATTTATAGTTCATTTTTTTTCCACAAGGTGATCAACCAAGACACCAGATAAAATTTTATCAGTACCTATTTTATTGTGCTGCTCCTGCATTTTACTAGTGAAGTTCAAAGTAAGTTTTTTTTCTTTGCTCTCTTCTGCTTACTCCAAAAATTTCCAGAGGCTAATAAAATCTGAATCTTAATAAGGTCTTAGCTATAGTAACAGCAAAATTTAGCATAGCTGAAGAGATATGAATACAATTTCCCAGGCTTTTTTCTCATTAAAATGCTACTCTTCAGACACATAGAGTAAAACTCATGAATGAAACTACGTCTATATACTTAGCAGTAGAACTGTAACAAAATTTCAGTTAGCAATTTTTCACTGGAGGTCCTTTGAGGCTGAGCTTTTAGCACTGGCGGACAGTACATAAACTACGACCTACAAACGTAAGCCTTTCAGACACTAATACCATGCCCTGTTCATAGTAGGTACTTTAAAAATAGTAGAGCACCATTTCTCTTTCTTTACTCCTTAAAGTAACCTTAACTAGGAAACATTTCAATCTCATTTCTCAGAATGCAAACAAAAAATAACAATAACCACTTGGCCCTACTGGGTCAGGATGAAAGATTTACCTGACCACCCCGGCTGGTTACAGAAGCTCAGCAGTAAAACAATTTCCGAGTTGGTCTACATTCTTCCAAACTAGAGGCTTCCTTAACCATGAGCCACCACTCCTCCTTGCAGGACTATCATGGCTAGAGTTGAAGAAGGGTTGGGTGATCTGGGCTGTGCATCATGTCATGCAATGGCCATCAGAACAGCATGAGGACAACTGAATGCCCACGTGAATAATTCTCAGTGTGCAAGCACAGTCAGAGTGCACACAGGACAGCAACACTTAAAAGGTCTAAAAGCATAAACTGCAATATGCTAGACTGCCACAGTCACACTCCAATTCAGTAATGTCTTCAATCAGTATTAATGAAAGGTGCTTTTTCAGGGGTTTACAGGTTATTTTCCTGAAGGGAATGAAACGTGCTAGAAGATCATCTTCTAATCCTATCTTTGTTTCTGTAATACTATTAAATAATCACATACAGTCAACTCTAATGCCCTACTGAGACAATACTTCTGTGTATATAACATTTTCAGTACATCCTCAAGTCACAGATATGATACATCACAAATTTACATGTAATGCATTGTCCCCAAAGAAAGAACTCCATTCCTTAAAAAGTGACAAAGCGTTTAGGCATATTTCTGAGCAGTAACATTCAAATCAAGATTACCAACAAGTGATAGGTGACAATTTTCAATGAAGAAAGCTGTAGAAGATAATTGAATCAGTTTACTATTTGTAGCAGAAAAGATAATCCATATTAGATGTATTCTGTGATACTTTAAAAACTTCTCAATACTGACAAGTGAAAAAAATAAATGTGTATGTATCTAATTTTTCTTCTCATATACGTATACATATAAATTATAAGAACTATCACGGCAATCAAACATTTTGTGTAATTTTTGGGGCCCCTGGGTGGCTCAGTCAGTTAAGTGGCCGACTTCAGCTCAGGTTATGATCTTGCAGTTTGTGGGTTCCAGCCCCGCATGGAGCTCTGCTGACAGCTCAGAGCCTGCTTCAGATTCTGTGTCTCCCTCTCTCTCTGTCCCTCCCTCCCTCATACTCTGTTTCTCTCTGTCTCTCAAAAAATGAATAAAAATATTAAAAAAATAAAAAAAGTTTTATGCAATTTTTAAGTCTGATTTAAGAATGTCTAGTGGAAAGCCCCTTTTAAAATAATATGACAATAATTAAAACATTTACAGTTCACTAAATTTAAGAATATTCTTTTACTTTCCACCTTAAAGGTCAACAATTAACCCATGTTATTATAATTTATTTTGTAATTTTCCTCAATTTAATACTTACAAGATTAAATTATCTGCAACTTGTCTTTAAAATTCTGGGATTCAAAATTCTTTCTAGGTTTATGAAAATATTAGTATTTTTTCCTCTGTATAAGTGGAGCTACTATTATTTTTTGCTGTGGAGGAGTTGCTTTAAAAAAATACAGGTAAATGTGAGTGGGCATTCAGTTACACACTATTTTAGTTTAAAATGGGAGGGGATGGCAGTGGAAAATACTCACGAAAAGATACCTGTCAGGCAGACTCTTCAATTCATTCATTTTATATTTTCTTTCTTTTTTCCTCCTTAATGAATGAGAGGAAAATGCATCTTTGGCATTCCAAGGAAGTGATTCTGAAGTGTAATCTCCATCAGATCATCCAGAAGAACAAATGTCCAATGACATGATATTAAAGGCAGTACATAAGGTTGTTCCAAAGACCAGCTGAAAGCCTGAGACCCCGTCAGTAGCCATGACTGAAGCTCATCATGTTTGGACCCTGCAGCTGAAACCTCCAGACTTACTGAGCAACAATGAAGATATTGTACAATCAGCTAGGATTACAGTGAAGAAAAACAAAATGCTCTCAGATCATAACAGAAGTGATTATCACGAGGAAAGAGAAGTGACTGTTGGATTTAAAAGGCAACCAGAGCAAAATAAAAACAAAAGCAAATACAGAACATTAGCACCCTACCCCAGAGGATGTTAAAATCACAAAGAAAAATTTCCAAAGGAATTATAATAAGCTCACACATGAAAAAGCACTTACACAATCCATTGTAGGATGTACACTTTGCTAAATGATCTGCAAAGTTAGAAAAAGAAACTGATTCATTGTAGAGGTGCATTATCTAAAAGTACACAGTGTCCAGAAATTCTATTGCTTCTTTCATCAGAATCAATGTGAGGTTTGCACTAGTAAAGATGGTGAAGTTATTTTATAAGAGGAGGAGGAGGAGGAGGAGGAGGAAGGGGAGGAAGAGGAGGAGGAAGGGAAGGGGGGGGGAAGAAAGCTAGAGAACCAGTATCACATCAAGAAACAAAAGGGGTGGAGAGGGCTTATTGGAATATAATAAAGTGCCTTCTTTTTCTTTCAGCTAATATATAAAAGTTAAAAATTTCCAGTACTCCTGAAAAGAGATTTCTACAAATAATGCACCCTTTAAATACCGTTCAACAGCTGTTGTTGAAATTTGGCTCATGAAAAGGTTGCCAGAGGGGATGGACATGGGGGGCGGGGGATGGGCAAAGTGGGCGAAGGGGAGCAGGAGGGGCAGGCTTCCAATTATGGAATGAAGAACTCATGGTGATAAAAGTTACAGCGTAGGGAATATAGTCAATGGCATTGTAACAGTATTGTAGGGTGACAGATGGCAGCTACACTTGTGGTGAGCATAGTGTAGACTTGTCCAATCACTATGTTGCACACCTGAAGCTAATGTAACATGGCCAACTATTTTTCAGGTAAAAACAAAACCAAAAAGCTGCAGTTACATCTTTCATCAGGCAAATGACACTAGGCACATCAACTAGTTATGCAATATTTTGCCACTGTTTTGTTTCATGTATACTTTTGTCAATGGTGTGTGATGGCAGTTCTTGTCCTTTTATGTCCCAATACACCTGATGTAAATATTAGTCTCCTATCAGTAATAGGGATCACTCGACTAATCATGAATGCTTTCGTAGGAGATGATGCTAAGTAGTAGAATTTTTCTCCAGTGGGGAGATGAGAAGGGACTCCAGCTTTAAACACCTTGCTCAGGAGATTCTTATAGGATACCCACGGGTTGTAAAGTGCTTCCCTTTTTGAGAATCACTAATCTTCTCAAAGGTTATAAACCTCTTCCCGCTTTGAGAATAACTGATCTTTGGAATGAAGATAAGGAATTTATATATTTTCTCCATGCCAGGTTAAGCTTCTAGAATATGGTCTGTATATGTTGGATTCAGCAAGGGCATTCACTAACCCACATTTGGTAGGGCTTGCACTTTTATTTTTTCTTGTAGCAATGAAAGATTTATGCCTATCCATCACTTTGTTGTGATCGCCACAAGAAGAAAGTTGTCTGGGGTTAAGGGTATAGACAGGCCATGGGATAGATGAAGTTTCACTTTGGCTTATCTGCTCAGCCATTCTAACCAACACTAAGAAACCATAGATCAAAGTCACATGTTTACAGTAATATTAATGGCAACCTCACGTCTAAGTAAATTATCTGGTCCTTTCACTCAGATGTTTGGATATTAGGAAGATGAAGGAAGAGGTCAGGCAAGTCTTGGCCGTGACAACATTCACTAGCACCTGAAACAATTAGCTTTAGTAGCCACATACGTCTTTAAGTGCTTTGTAACTATTTTTCTATCCCAATGATTGAAAACAACTGTATAAAAAAGTGATCTCCTTATAGATGGGCATTGCATCGCCAGTGGTTTCTGTAGTGGGCACCATCTCCCTCTTCAAGATCAAAGCATTCCTTCCCCCAGCTGCCAGGTTGTGACTGCAGATGGTTCACAGCTAAGCCCCTTTTTTTAGGAATTATCCTTGGCCCAAGATTATATCCCCTACTGGAGTGGGGGAAGGACAGCCTGCACACAATGCAGGGCCAAGAGGTGGGTGGAGAAAGTGAGGAACTGGCCTTGGTGCTCAATTTTAAGGGGGGCCAAAAACTCAGGAACCAAGATAAATAATATTTCAATGCACTAGTTTTTTTTAAATAAAAAATGTAGGGACGCCTGGGTGGCTCAGTCGGTTGGGTGTCCGACTTTGGCTCAGGCTCACGGTTTGTGAGTTTGAACCTTGCGTCGGGCTCTGTGCTGACAGCTCAGAGCCTGAAGCCTGCTTCGGATTCTGTGTCCCCCTCTCCCTCTGCCCCTCCCCCGCTTGTGCTCTGTCTCTGTCTCTGTCTCTCTCTGTCTCAAAAATAAATAAATGTAAAAAAAATAAAATAAAAAATGTAAAGAATCCATGATGATCAAATATCACAATTGTAAATAAAGACAGCATCAATAATAACCAATTTTTCTTTTTTGCCTGAGGCTTCAATATGGCTCCACACAGCATTCTTACTGATCCTATCTTAATTTATTATGTTCAATATTTTGTTCATTGTGGATGTTGTATTAATTTAGATTTTATTAAAATAGTGCATCAAAATATTTATCATGGTAACTGAGGGTTTTGGCATCCCTAAATTTTGTCCTTGAGTGAAGTGCTCCCTTACCTCACCCAAGTCCCAACTCTGGAAGGTGGTACTATTGCTTGGCTCATTTGCTCTCCAGAGGGACAATGTTGAAAGGCCATCCCAACAACAGAGTACCTGCAGGATTGGTTGTGACTTCCTTTCTTGTGACTTCATCACATCCCAGTCCTGCTTCCTACACTCCCTTTTAGTTTTATTCCCAAGAACACCAGCAGGCAAGTCTCTGTCTCTGTGTGTTTCCCCTAAGACATCCCCATAGAAGAGGTGAAAAATGAAACTCAGAGAAGCTGTGGGACTTGCCCAGGTTCTCAGCATTCCTAAGTGGTAGAGATGAGAACCCAGGTAGGTCTAACTTGAAGCCAGTGTTCTTCTTTGTAACACCGGAATTTGGGTTGATAGTCAAATAATCCAAAGGTTAAACCCAGATATCAATAATCCCCATGCATGTACCTAATAGTAGACTGGAAATCAGGTTCTCTGGTTTCCAGGAGGTAAGCCTCTGATTATGTTAGACCCTACAGCAGACAGAATAATGTCCACCCCGCCTCCCCAACAAAGATATCTACATCCTAATCCCCAGGACCTATGAATATGTTAACTGACATTAAAAAATGGATTTTTCAGATGTGATTAAGTTAAGGACCTTGAGATGGGAAAATTATATACACTGCTTTTCCAGGTGGGCACAATATAATCACAAGGGTCCTTTTTAGGGAAAGAGGGAGATGTGATGATGGAAGCAGAGGTCAGAGGGGTGTCACCATGAGTCAAAGAATGCAAGCATCCTCTAGAATCTGGAAAAGTCAAGGAATAGATTCTCCCCAAGAGCCTCCAAAAGAAACAGTCCTACTGCCACCTTGATTTTAGCTCCGTAAGCTCCATTTGAACTTCGGACCTCCAGAAGTATAAGATAATAAGTTTGTGTAATTTGAAGCCACTCAGTTTGTGGTAATTTGTTACAGCAGCAACAGGAAAGCAATACAGAATCCAAAGGCAGCATCTTTGCCCTGATATCATGGCACCATTCACATCACTCAGAATTAGAATGAATCCCTAACAAAAATCAGACAGAATCAGCAGAGGAATTTAACGATGACTTCTCAGTTGTGTTATATTAAAAAAAAATCTCTTTTAAATAACTTGGAAATGTGGAAGGATTGATGATCTTGTTCTGGCTCCAGATGGTCATGTTCTCCTAATGACAGATGGAAGTCCAGAACAGGCAGGCTCATCTACGTGGAAGGAGGAGAGAAATGATTAAGAAGGCCAGCAAGATCCAAGAACTCTTTAAAGCCTGTTTTTTACTTTCCAGATTCTTCATTATTTCTCTTTAAATTGCAAACATTGTATTACTAATATTTTATAATGGGACAAACTACTCTGTTTTTCTTCTCTTTCCTTGCTGCACTTGAAGAATTTAGAGTTTAAGCTTCTCTGGCACTTATGCAAAAATAGACATTCTGGTTGTTATTCTTGTTGTTGATTAGATATTGGGTCCGATGTGCCATCAATTTCCTCATAAAAAGGCTGAGTAATGACGAAGTTTGTTTTTAAAGGTTGGTTATAAGAAAGAGGACAAAATACTTTGGCTAGAAGCCAAAACAAGAGAATTGGGGACATCAAGAAAATATCTTGAACAGAAAGAGAACACAGTAGCAGGGCTTCACTCCAGGCAAGAAAGGAGTTCTATCTTTTGGACATACAAGAAGAAGAGAAAGTACCGTGTGTATGTGAATTAGAGGTGAGACAGGGAGGAAAAGGGGCAAGGGGAGGTGATTATACCTAAGCAGATGGGACCTCAAGCAACCTTGCAAAAATACTCTTACCTCCACTGTGTGCCAGCAGGATGTAGTTCCATGGCCAGTCACCTCCTCGGAGCGGAGTCATCATTGGGAAGTGGTAGCTTTTATCCAAACAAGCATCTCCTACCTCTGCAGGCTCAGTTATCTGTACTTGCCTTCTGCTTCTCCTGAAGATGTCCCTTCATCAGCTAGCATCTTGTTTGAGGCCTCTGAAGAAATGATGCTTATCCATTTCCTTAAATTTTTCTTGGTTTCTGCCTGACTTACTCTTACCCCACACTGCCTCAAGCATAATGTGAGCCCAAGAAAAGTGGGGTGGAGTCCTGGAAACTTAATGGAATGGCATAAACAAACAAACAAACAAACAAAAACTAAGCTAAATAGAACCAGTTTAATTTCTCCCCTACCGGTACCTGTCTTTCGCATGAGCTGGGATAATGTTTAATGGCTTCTTTTTACATGATAATAAAATTCCCTGTAAATACACGGGCCATCCTGCGCAGAAGGAATATCCAGGTCAAAGGTCTTATTATAGATCAACATATTCTTTAAAATAGCTTAGTAACCAATATGGAGGAGCACTGGTCATTTCGGCTGATTTGGAAAAGCATAGGCCTGGGCAGTTATGAAGTCACTGAGACTCTCAGCAATACAGGCCCCTCTGAACTCCTAGTTAACACTGAAGCGGTGTAGACCTTGGTACATCCTAGGTGGGGCTTTTTGGACATCTGGTAGAAAGAAAACAAATGGAGGAATTATGACTTGGAACAATTTACTGTGTTAAAAATTATCAATGAAAGTTGAGTAATTTTTCCCATTATTTAACTGAAGTTTGTGCTCTTTTATGTAGTTGATCAGCTATGCTTGTGCCTCAGTGTCTTTAAAAAAAGTATATTGCATTAAATACTTTGGAGGAAGATGTGCAAAAAGATCAGAGGACATGCTTGTAAGTGGAGCCTTTGGGCTGTCTGCTTAGAATTTTCTGAATCCTAGAGGAGACTTGGGTAGTCTGCTTCACTGGGTGGCCTCCCTTGTGGCCAGAGTGGGAGAGAAGTGGGACCAAGGGCTGCACATCAGTCTTTGCCTGTGGTTAAAACTGTAACATGGGAGCAGTGAAATGTCCATGAGAAGTGGAGTGTTTCTGCCCTGTTTGAGGATTCTCCTCTTGCTTGGAAGTTGTCTTCAGTGAGCATTTGTTGAATGACTTGAATTAGTGAATGGATGGATGGAAGAATGAATACAGCCATACAGAAAACAGCAGAGGAAAAGGGTAGAGTCCTGCCCACATTCCAGTCCCTGGTTCTAGTTCCTTCCTGCCTCTTAGCTCCAGTGCTGACTTTAGTAGCACAAGCCATTCTATGTTGGTTTCTGTTACTGGAGATTGTAATCACTAATAAGGGGAGTTTGGAGTCTACTTTGAGACTTATGTGAAAAAAAAAAAACAAAACATAGGACTTATTCCCTTTGTATATATGTATATTTATATGAGTGTATGTGCATGCATGTGTATGTATATATAGTATCATGCACATATATATACTCCAAATCAATCAGTGTCCCTGAGCTCTCTTCCTTATATCTAAAATGAAAGGATTAAACTAAATGATCTGAATTTTTAAGAGGTTATGCTTTCCAGGAATTGTGTCAATGATTTGTATACAAGGTATAATGTTGCCCAAGTGCCCAAGATAGGCCCTCTGGAAATTCTTATACTTTCCATGTTGGGTCATTGCTGAAAACAATTGGGAAGCTCTTTTGGAAGTGCATTCAGAGGTGGTCACACATTATTTTAACTCCCTCCATGGAGGCAGATCTCCAGTCTGATAAAATGGTGACTGAGAGTGCTGGTAACACCAGTATGGGCAGAAGGCAAATTTTGGCTGTAAAATAGTGACAATTTTCCCATGAACTGGCCCCGGAGGCAGACTCCAGGGAGTGCCATGTCCATAAGGATGGAATATTGATACACCATGTTTGGTGAAAATGACCCAATTGAAATGTCTGGATGGGAGATAACTTGTAGGAGTCACCCACACTTGGTTTCCCTCTTTTTGGATGGATAGTTCTTCAGTATCCCTCTCACATCAAGCACAAGGCTGGGCCTATACCAGGTTTAGGTATAAGCACTGGGTGATTGACTAAGCCAAATTCATAATGACAGCTATCGTTGTTGAACTTTTACTAGTGCCAGGTGCTTTACATATGCATATATTTTCTTTTCTTTCTTTTCTTCTTCTTCTTCTTCTTCTTCTTCTTCTTCTTCTTCTTCTTTTTTTAAGTAGGCTCCATGTCCAGTGTGGTGCTCAACTCAGGGCTTGAACTCACAACCCTGAGATGGGGACCTGAGCTGAGATCAAGAGTCGGACATTTAACTGATTAAGGCACCCAAGTGTCCCTTCATGTATTTTCTCATTTCACACTGTCAACCATCTTCTTCTTAGTCTCATTTCAAATGTTAGGAAAGAGAGACTTCAAGAATTTAAGAAACGCGTCCCTAAATTCCACTGCTAACAAGTGGCAGCACGAATGCGGTGAAGCCAGGTTGTCTGACCCCAGGCCCACTGTGCTCTCCTACCTCCCTCTTCTCGGCCATAATTGGAGGCAAGTGAGAATGGCACAGGCACAAAGACTGTTCATTACATAATATTGATCAGAACCAGAATGTTCTCCTGAATAGCATTGTCTGCCTAGAAAATAAAGTTTGGGGTCGTAAATGGTTCAAAACGTTGTGTATAAGTATTTTGTTCAAAACATTGTGTATATGCATTTCTAGCTGTTATTTTTGCTTTGTGTTTTCGGAAGGTCTGAAAGGGCAGCGTATCCTGTATAATACTCTTCTCTACATGTCTCAGCCATCCATGTGGCTTTTACTGGCATGCATTATTGTTCTCTCCTCCTATACGCCTTAAGGTAGGGCAATTCTGCCACCCACTGAAGTTCAGTTCTAAAAAGCTAATAGCTTTGGCAAAATAGCAGAGGGGTTAGTTATTTTTTTCAAGTTAGTGTGGAGAAAAGGGAATAGAACAGGTTCTTCCCAGATGCCTGATTTCTAGTCAGCATGCGGCATGAATCCCTGGTTGAGCACGTTTCAGCCATCCTGTGCCTCAGGAGAAAACCACCACTCCTGCCTGCGTCGCTATGGTAACTGATGCTCAGCAGGCAGTTGCAGTTTCATTTAACATAACTGGCTTTTAGAACTTGAGGGGAAGCATGCTTTCATGTAAGAGAAAGGGAAAGGCAAGTGGTTTAATTAATGTGTCTCAATTTAACATAGGGATACAGGTCACTTCCACTGTTTGACCATAGCGTGTGTAGCTCTGTTTTATATCTGTGTCAGATCTAAGGCATCAAAGGATGGAATATTTCTCTCATCATGTGTGAAGTGTACAAAGTGGGCAGAAAAGGAGAGACGGGTTGTGTTGGACCCTTTGCGAAAGGTTTTTCACTTTATAAAACCATCTCGGTTTGAGAGTGTATAGAATTGCTTCCTCTTCTCACATCCACAAAGGAGGCCTGAGAGATGGGTTGCTAGGCAACCTCACACCGAAGACTGGGGCGCTTTGAAATTAACATAGTTGACCTCCCCGTCATCTCTGCAGCTCTGCTATTCAAAACCATTTGGTGAGGTCCTAGGACTCAAGAAAATAGATACAAAACGTAAATACAAAAATAAAGAAAGGGTGAAACACATCTAACCTTTTCAAGCAAAGATCAGGATTCAGTGAAAAAAGGCAACAGTATGAAAAAAGCAGGTTGAGGGGAAAATGGTATTAGTCGCTATAAAACTAGAAACTTATATTTTGAATAATCCAGGAAGCAAATTTTCCTTACTATGTTTTTAGAGATGTTTATAACTGCCATGTAAACTATCATAGCAAAGAGTCTGAAAACACTTAAAGGGCAAACAAAAAATAAATCAGTTTATGATAATAAGATCTACTACATATTTTTGATGAAAAGCTCAACTCTCAATCCTCAGCACGTGATGTTTTGCTTAAGCTCCAGAGTCTCCTATTCTCCTTCCTGCCACTACATCATTAATATGACACTAGTTGGTGTGGGAAGGGATGGCATTTATTTTGCAAGTAGATGAATATTTGGAAGGAAATTGCAAAGCTGGTTTATGGAGCAAAGCATACACTCTTGTCAGCAGTAAATTATTTAGTTTGATTTTTAAAATACTTCATACCACTGCAAAATGGTTATGGTAACCTTTTAAGATAGGCTGTTAAATTTATCAACATTAAAATCAATCAAAATTGGTGGTGCTGTGGAAGGTGGGGGACAGTAAACAAACCTTGATGTCTTTTAGTAGATTTGTTTTTTTTTATCATGAGTGTTAAGTGAAGCAATTCTGAAGCTATTTTAGATGGATTACAGGATTGAAGAAATGAACAAATATGTTGAGGTTTTTGGGACACAGGGTCTCCCTGTGGAAGAAGGGAGGTACAAATGAAGATTGGGGAAAAGCAAGAATGAACCTTAAGATGATAAAATTGGAATTTGAGAAATGGATGTAATTTTGTGATTCCTAAAATATGTGTCAGTATATGAGTATGTGTATTTATATGTGTGTGCATGTGTATACATGTGTATGTACACATATATATACATGCAAATGTTTTTTATTTGCTCAATGTGTTTAGAAGCAATTCACCCTGGTAGCAATGAGCACTTAGCAGTAAGATCTTGATCTCTGATACCATTCCCCCACTAAAGAAAACCAGGGCTGCTTGTAGAAACTGCAGCTTGCAGGGCTGAGGCAGGGTAATTAGAAGTTCAACCTAACACATTGTTATGCTGAAAAGCAGGGAAGTGCTCAAAAAAAAAAGTGATGGGGGGATGTCACAGCCCACAGGGGCCAGCTTAAAGCAGTTTCTGCTGGCCAAAACTGAAACAATTTGAGCACCAAAAAAAGAACATTAATGACTTATGAATCATTGGTGGGGGGAGGGGGAAGGGAATTCATGAACCCATATGATATTAAATAATAGATTAATACATAAAAAGTAAAAAAATAGAGGAAGGGGCTCTTGCTTACAGTAAAATGCTGAGTACTGACTGGTTGGTACATGTGGAGAAAGTGCTGATGATAGATTGTATTTAAAAATTTTTTTAATGCTTATTTTTGAGAGCAAGAGCGCGTGCATGTGAGAGATTATGCAGGGGAGGGGCAGAGAGGGAGAGGGAGACAGAGAATCCTAAGTAGGCTCTGCACTGTCAGCACAAAGCCCTATATGGGGCTCGAACCCATGAATGTGAGCTCATGACCTGAGCCAAAGTCAGACACTCAACCAACTGGGCCATCGAGGTGCCCCTAGACCGTCATCTTTTATGACCATCGTGGTAAAGAAGAGATCAGGCAAGAATCATGCTAATCTAGGGGGTATTTTTGAAGAAGAGTAGACTATGTGTATGATCTAGAAGTGTCTCCTCACAGATTGGTTGCTCGTTACAAGGGAAAACAATAGCAACTACATAGTGGAAAAATTTGATTGGGCAATCAAAATTAATGTCACCAGTGAGGACAGATGGACATTGTGTGCTTCCAGAGGACACCGGGAGGACACAGCATTATCTGGTATTATGGCCAGGTATACTCAGTGTGGATCTAATCATTATGAAATATCAGACAATCCCCAAACAAGGAACAACTCTACTCAAGAAAAGGAGGGGCTGAGTGGATGGATTCTTCAAACATGGCTGTGTTATAAAGGACAGAGAAAGGCTGTGGAATTGCTCCAGGTTAAACAAGACTAAAGAGACATGACCAGCAACACGGTTGTATCTGATCCCACAGTGGAACGGGGCTGGAGGAAAAGGATGCTATAAAGGACACTATGGGATCAACGGACAGAGAGTGGAAGATGAAAAGTACCGTGTCTATGTTCAATTTACTGAAGTTCACAGCTGTACTGTAATTATATTAGAGAATATCCCTATTCTTGGGAGATACACAAGAAAGTACGTAGGAGGACAGAGGCATGTATGCAACTTACTCTCAAAAATGCTTAGAAAAAAACATTTCATGGGGTGCCTGGGTGGCTCAGTCGGTTGAGCGTCCGACTTCGGCTCAGGTCATGATCTCACGGTCTGTGGGTTCGAGGCCCGCGTTGGGCTCTGTGCTGACAGATCAGAGCCTGGAACCTGCTTCTGATTCTGTGTCTCCCTCTCTCTCTGCCCCTCCCCCGCTCTCACTTTGTCTCACTCTGTCTCTCAAAAATAAATAAATGTAAAAAAAAAATTTAAAAAAAATTAAAAAAAAAGAAAAAACATTTCATGTATAGATAGGAGTATATATGTAGTGTATATAAATGTATATATAAACATACATAAACACACAGAGAAGGCACAAATGACAGCGCAAATGAGGTAAAATAATGGCAATATTTTAATATGTATCTGAGTAAGTGGCATGTGGGCGCTCTCTGTACTTTTCTTATTCATGAAACTTCTGTAAGTTTAAAATGATTTACAAATAGTTAAAGTCAACCAAAAAAAAATTTTTTTTTTCTCTTTTTGTGAAAACAAAAACAATTTGTACTGGAACTAAAATAAGGACTCTTTGATACTTAATTTGTGAAAACAACAACACATACAAAAAAATGTTACACTGTAACCCAGGGTTGTGTGTTTAGCACAGAGAAGTGATAGCGGGATACAGACACACCCTGGTTGTACCATTTCTTTCTCTTGCCTCTTTGTGTGGCATATGTTTAATCACTTTAACTTTGTTCTTGGGTGTTCTCAGAATCCTGGACTTGCCCAACTCCTAAATTCCCCTCAAACTGTCCTCTGCAATTTGTGACTTAGGTCAATGTGAAAAATTGACCAGTTTTCAAGAAATTATATGTCAAGAAGTTTTTATTCATCAACTAGAGTAATTTCAAGTATTTCACGTAAACTGTTTGAAAAGAGCATTTATATGACTGTTTAGCATTTTAGCAAAAGAGTTTATTTTTTCCCTTCCAAGTTTTTAAACGTAGTGTGTTTTTCAAATAAAGTTTAATCTATAACTGTGGGGCAGGACCTGTTACCCTGACCCATTACAAGTGAGGATACTACTGACTACTTCACAGCTGTTTGTGATTCAAAAAACTTTTTTTTTTTAAAGCTTCTTACATCATTTACCCATTAAAAATAAAAGTAGCCTGCCTTTGGCAGAAACTGAAATAGTAATTACCTTCTTAAAATACCCTTGTTTTTTTTAAAAACAGAGTTTCTTTCACATTGCCAAAACAATTTGTTTGAAGAAAGATAAAAATAACATGCACACTATTTGAAAACAGCTTGGTTTAAAGATTGCCATAGATTGTAAGGTTATACCGCTCGGAAGGAAGACATTTAGAACCTGCTCATTACTCAGCTTTCCTCATTTATGGGATCAAATTGCTTTTATGGGCATTGTGCCAGGTTCATTTATGTGCACTGTAAGGCAGATTGTAGAGTGAAGCATTTTTCTACAAAACATCTGGCTCTTAAGAAGAGTATTAAAAGGTGTGTAGCACTTTTTTTTTTTGCTCATAACTATGATTTCTTATGTTACGCTAACCCCCCTCTAATCTGGCAGGCAGACTTCCAGCAACCACAACCAGGAACCTGGAAGTAAGTGAAAAATATTTTAGAACCCAAGGAAAACAGAGGCCCCCAAATTCCATGCGTATGAAGGAGAGGTACTGCATTTAGGTCAAAGTCCATTTTCTTGATTACAAAACTATTGGAGCAAATTAGTGTAAGGGCTCCTGAGGCCACCTTATATGTTACACCTCTTTCTACAGTTATTTTGTTCCTTTACTCTTATAAAAATCGTGCATGCCTGCAAACTCTTAATTTTTCTAAACACCCCCTAGAAACCTACCCTTTTCCTTTTCTTTTTTCCCTCTTCTCTTCTACCTTCAATATCTATTGGCTTTAAATATTCCAAGATGTTCAAGCAGCTCCTCCTTT
The DNA here is from genome assembly GCF_018350175.1 of Felis catus. Classification (NCBI taxonomy): domain Eukaryota; kingdom Metazoa; phylum Chordata; class Mammalia; order Carnivora; family Felidae; genus Felis; species Felis catus. The sequence continues at coordinate 154,899,010 of NC_058375.1, forward strand.
GGGGGGGAAAAAAAAAGCAAGACACTTGTCATATCCCTCTGCAGCCAGCACTCCGTCACCCTTACCTTCAGTCCTGTATCTAAACATTCTCCTGCACTGTATTTCCTTACCTTCCATTCACAGGGCTGTCACTAACCCACCAGGACCTTTTGTTCAAATTAGAAGAGGGGATCCTCTTCCTCCAAGTGGGGTGCAGTTGCAGGACCTAAGACCTGGATGCTGGATTTCAGCCTCCACCCACCACCCCCGTAGCGGGGTCCTTCCATTCAGGACACGAGCTACACAACCACACTTTGTGGCCTTGTGTGACTTCACTTATTTCCACTGGCAAAACTCTGCTGCTAGAATACGGGCTAAAAGTGCAGAGGACTGGTTTTGCTCTCCATTTTCCCGCAGTTGTGGGACTGTGCTCTTCACCCATTTTGACAAGAGAAGCTCCTACCCTCCTTAGTAATTCCATGTTCTATTACCGGCTATTACCCCTCGGGTTAACATTTTGCAGCAGCATCTTGTTCTAACTTCTACATCCTGAATCTTCTTCTCTGACAACTGAAATAAACCAGATTACATTTTGCATAAACAATTAGTAGTAGAGTGTGGGTGTTAAGAGTTGAAAGAATGCTAGCTTTTGTGTAGTTTTTTCTACTCCTCTTTGTTCAGCTAAACAGCTTTAAACAGGCGGCAAGAAGCAAGCTTGAGAACGTTATTCTCTAAAAAACAAGACAAAACAAAACCAAACCCGAACTTTTTTAGTGTAGATGTTCACTGCGGTGAACTTGAATAATAGCAAAGAAATAAATTATTTCAGCACTCAGATATAACTAGCTATAAATTGGGTTAACTTCATCTAGTTTTGTATTTACATCTATGCGTCTATTTTTTTGCAAGTTAATATATGAAGTTATGTTTCTTCTTTACTATTTCGTAAAAAAGTTTCAAAAAACACGTAAAAACATCTTCGAAAATAGTTTTTGATGACTACATAGTAGTACTCCATTATTGGGTACACTTTTCATGTATTTGACCACTTCATTTATGTTGAGTGTTTTTGGTAACAATAAAAAAAAAAAAAAAACTCAAGCTGTTTGCTATCACATTTTTTTAACCGAAATTTCTGAATATTTCCGATAAATTTTCTCCAAGTGGGATTAGTCAAAGGACAAACTCTTAATCCACGTTGCCAAAATGCGCTTGAGTAAGGCTGCACTGTGCTCTGCCAGCAGAGTGTGAATGTGGGTTTCCTTGCACCTTTGCCAATCTTTCATTTCAAACAAAGCATTTATTACTTTATCAGCACTAGTGCTGCTATAGGATCCTGTTATAAGGCTATTCACTTGTCGTCTCTAGTCCCAAACTCAAATCGTTTCTGTCAGTCTTAACTGGTCATTTGGTTTCCATGATTGTTAGCTACTCGTACCCTAATGCAAAGTTCAACCTAGCTTCCTCAGCTGTGGGTGCATAAAGCCCTTCCAGAATGGCTCTAGGTTCTTGACTTTTGGAAAGAAAGCAATTTCTTCTTGGGACCCAGTTCGTCATACTAGCTGATTTAAGCTCAAAGTGCATTAAACTTTGACGGGATGGTATTCTGATCCTAGGTTGACAGAAAATTCTTCCATGCTGTGCTCCTCTCCTCTGTCCTGAGTGCAGCCCCCAAACCCTCATCTAACTTGATTCCTTCAAGCAGCAGTTCAGAGCAGTCTGAGCTCCTGCTTTCCTGGATGTGTGATCCTGGGTACGGCACATAAGCCGTGGGCAGAAACCATGCCATAGTGAACAAGAAAACATCAGAGATTGGTTAAGTGCTAAGTGGAGTTTAAAAAGGGTGATATGGTAGAGTATGACAGGACGGCTACTTTAGATCATGGGCCTGGCCGTGGACATGGCCTCTGAGGAAGAACAGGAAATGGATACCTGAAAGAAAGAAAGAATAAGCCTAGAGCAGGAAGCTTGGAGGCAGGAAGCAGGGTAAGGGAGAGGAGTAGGGAATAGAGAGAGAATCCTGGGTACAGGAGGTGAGGGCAAAAGCAGAGCTGGATGAAATGAGATTATGCATGTAGAGAATACAGCACTAGTGTTCCTGGGGGGAGGGGAGAGGGACAGAGGGAAAAAAGAAGAGACAGGGTGGGGAGGAGGGAGAACGTCAATGAGAACCCTGAATCCTGTCTGATTGAGCTGTCTTGGGGAGCTTACTTGTCCTCTTTATCATACCTTGGACTGCATTTTTCTCTTCGGTGAAGGTTTTTCTCAGTTGCAATTACTACTTGGCCCTGTTCCACTTATAATAAGTACAGCCACTATTTATTAAGAGCCTAAATGAGTCAGATTTATTATAGGTTTTATATATGTTCTCTCATTAAATCTTACAACAACCTGAGACAGATTTATTCTTATATGCTTCTTTATGGATGGGAAACTCAAGGCTCAGAGAGCCCACGTAACTTGAGAAAGACAAAACATCTAGTCAGGGGTAGAGCCAAATGTAAACCTAGGCTGGTCTGACTTCAAATCCATGTTCTTAACTGCTACACCACACTGCTCCTCAATTAGACTTCTCTTTGGTAGTTTCCACGTTTGTAAGAACTGTGCATTCCACTCAGTTCATCTTGTTCCTCATTACTTGACTATCTCTGTGACAGAACATCTAGTTTCGTCTGCTAGCCAGATGTAGACAAGATAATTTGCTCTTATAGACACAATCTCTCTAGCTCTATAAGATGTCTCACTATGGCAAATAGGGTATGAACTTCGAAGCTGTCTGGGTCAGTATGGAATCCAGATTCTGATGCTTTGTCTGTGACCTTTTGCGCAAATCATTTACCTGCACCTCCATCTTCCTCACCTGAAAAATGCGTATTTTTCCTCTGGAGAGTTGAATGAAAATTAAAAGACATAATGTAAGTAAAGTTCCTAGAATAGTACCTAGCAAATGGCAGGTGCAAAATATTCAGTGGCTGCTGAGGAAACAAAAACAAACTCCTGATTTTACAGAAAGGAAGACTGATTTGGAAATGTCTTGCTGGGAGAAGAGATGTTCTGCTGTCTCTATTCCAATTTCCAGGACTCTAGCATCCCATGATGCAAATTCACTAGAACTCCTAAAGGTATTCTGTTATATAATGTCCTTAACAGTATCCGTTCAGGCTGAAATACAAAGAAAGAGATAATCTGCCACAGTTCCAGAGTTGTAAACAGGGATAATGAAGCCTATGTCCTAGGGTTGTGGGGTGATATTAACTGTACTAAGACACGTGAAAGTGTTTCAAGACATACGAAATGCTTCATAAATGCTCTTATTATTAAATAGTTTCATGAAACACAATAAAGTATGTGAAAAAGAAGAATGATTAGGGACGCCTGGGTGGCTCAGTTGGTTAAGCGTCCAATTCTTGACCTCAGCTCAGGTGATGATCTTGTGGTTCGTGGGTTCGAGCCCCATGTCAGGCTCTGTGCTGATGGTGTGGAGCCTGCTTGGGATTCTCTTTCTCTCTCCCTCTCTCTGGCCCTCCCATGCTCATGCGCTCTCTCTCTCTCTCTCAAAAAAAAGACGAATGATTAGAATTTTATAACATATAATTGGAATTAAAAGGACTCTGGAAAATTGCAGAAGTGATCGAAAAGAGATATAAAAAGAAATAAACATAGGACATTTAAAAGCAGCAAGTGACTAAAAAATACTCTATTTATTGAAAATGCAAATGACATAGAAGACTATGATATTTTTAAAGACAAGTGAGAAAGAGGTAGACAACAAATCAGAAATAATGCTAAAAATTGAGTTTATTAAGATTAGGTTAAACTTAACGTAAAAGACTGAGAACTGCTGGGCCAGAGGGTGTTAGGCACGGTAAGGTAAGCAGTTGCTTTCACAGGGTGTGCTTGGTGAGTCCCTGTTGACCAGAAATATTGTCACCCTTCTCTGCCAGATGTTAGTGTCTGAAGTCATCTCAAAAGACCGAGTCTTTGGGATAAGGTTAATTATTGCTGTAAGAGCTTACCTATGTAAATGGATTTCAGGTATAGATTATTTCTTAAGATCACATTAGCATCAAAAGCAGAAAGAAGGAGTTCAACAAAGGGAAGGGAAACTCACATTCTTTGTATTTTTCTAAAAAGATTCTTCTAGGCAAGTCACATATTCTGTGCTACTACTCACTAAACATCGTGAATTGTACAGGGAGCTTACCCTGATTTTCCAAAACTTACCATGTCTCTTGAGTTCCAAGAGCAATACAAACCATAAATTTGTAAAGTCTTTATTAAAATAGACTTTTTATTTTTCATACATTATTAACAAGAAAATTTTTTCAGGACTTTGAAACAGCAAAGAATGTTAACAAAGAACAACAGCGTTTTAAATATATTTCCTGAAATAAACAACTAATGTTCCTAAGAAAAGGTATAGGATACTTAATGACCTAGTATTTAATAAAATGTTCTTTATAGAAATGGGTTATAATCTTTACCACAGAGACACCAAATCTATTCCTAATCAAGACAGGCAATCAAATAAACCAGCTCTAAGTCACCTGCTCCATTAGAAACCATCCATGTGACATAGCATTTCTCTTTATATACAATAGCAGCCTCTGCTGGAGAAAGAAAAGGATGCTTCTGTTATAGAGCTTTAGCTCAAACCTATTTTGACCCAGAAGAACTGATTCCTTCCATTTCCTGCTGCCTCAACAAACTAAATATTAACAGTTTTCAAGGTCTCAAAGACATGCGGGCCTTATCAAGTATATCCTTTCTGATTTTTGGATAAGTTGGATGTCCTTCAAGAACCTGCAAAAACAAAAAACAAAAGCACAAGAACTTGTAATTGATTACTGAGAACTAGAGCTATAAAACTTACTGGAAATATGCATTACAGTTGAGATTTCATTGTATTAATATTACACATATAACAACACTTCTTAAAGGTGACATTTGAAATGTGACATAACTCCTAGTAATAGTACTTAGAAGACAACAATAGAATACATGTGAGAAATACAACAAATATAATTACTTCCTTAATGGATCAGTTGCAAAAAACAAGTATGTATCAATGATTTTAAATATCTAGAAAGTTTAGCTAATCGGGGCGCCTGGGTGGCTCAGTCGGTTAAGCGTCCGACTCTTGAATTCGACTCAGGTCATGATCTCGTGGTTCCCAAGATTGAGCTCTGCATCAGGCTGCACTGCACTGAAAGTGCAGAGCCTGCTTCGGATTCTCTCTCTTCTCTCTCTGCTGCTCCCCCGGCTGAAGCACATGCTCTCTCTCGAAATGAATAAATAAAACTTAAGATATTTTAGCTATTCATATGATATTAATAAACCCTCACAAAGTTAATTTTGACCAGTAGCACATATCAGATATACTTGGAGTTATTTTGAAACATACAAAGTTTTAGGCCTACTGAGTCTAGTAGTGGGGAGATACTCATTTTTTAAAAAAGAATTCCACAAATGGTTCTAATGCATAACCTTAATGTACAACCTTAACCTTAATGTGAAACACTGCCTTACAGAGAGGCTCAGCAATCAATAGCAATCACTGAAGCCAAGTATTTGCTATAATGATGCTGATACAGCTATTTAGGATAGGAGACATTACATAATTCCTTTCGAAGGAGCTGCTTTTCTTGGAGCTCCTAACAATATAATGCCTTATCTGGAACAATGGTGCAGTGCCTTATATATCAATGGGACAATGTACATATAAGGAAACTGCAAATTCTAAACCTGCAACTTAAATATTTGTCACTTGCTAAGGGATCATTTAGTTAGGGATAGATTACAGAAATGTAATTGAATGACTTCTAAGTAACAGAAATACCTCTTATCTCTAATTTATAAATCTGAATTCTGCACTACCCAGACTTAGACACATTCACAAGAACTTCTATTCAGAAGAATGGCTTGGAGAATCAATAGTTTTAGTTCACATGCTTCTCCCCTTGTCTCTGTCTTTAACGTGACACAAACATTTTATTATTTGTAAATTATTATTTGTAAATTTATTATTATCTAAACTTTGAAAAGCAGAAATCTCTCCCAGATGTATTTGATGAAGCCATTTAATCCAAATACAACATTATCTACCTCTACCATTGCGGTAAGATGTATTCATGTACATCTTGAGATTAATTAAAAGTAGGAAATTGTGTATCTGAAACATTTTAAGAAATCTATATTGAAGTATTACCTGGTGACATACGTCAATTGCATCCACATATCTTTTTGCTTTTAAGTAATTGAATGCCAATTTGTATCCTGTTAAGACAAAAAAAACAACAACAACAACATAATGATGTAGCACTATTTATAGAGCACACTGCTAGCATTACCTTTTTTGCCCCCTCCTTTGTTTGCTTTACTCATTTGAGAAGTCTTAACGAAGGCTGGTGACTATAGTGTAAAGAGAGAAGGGATGGGATAATGGAAGGTGGAGTGGCTCAAAGGGAGAACAGGTAGTGAAAAAAATGGAGTTAGAAAAAGGACTGCAGTGAATACCCTGTTGGGTTAGAAGACTGCCATCCTACAGGAGTGGCTTTTGTAACTTACTAAAAAAATCCCATTTATTTCAGATTATAGTAATAACTCATCACAGGGCAGTAAATGATAACACAGCTATTCATTTATACCACATAGGTTTATTTAGCACTTAACATGTCAGGCGCAGTCAGGAGGCTTACATTTTATTAGGGAAGGAATGTATATTATTTAAGTAATTATGTAAATATGTCACCAATTTCCAAAGTGAGATAAATGCTATGAAAGAAAGGTACAGGCCAAGAGAGCTATCATAAGCAACCTGGGTGGGGAGGGGGTGGGTATCAGGCAATGCCTGGAATCTGAAGGATGAGGGGATAGGCCAAGGGAATTGGGAGCAAGATGGCAGAAGGAGCTGACCAGGCAGCAGCAGTCATGGGACCCACAGGAACCAAATGGATTTGGAGTACGACAGGGCAGAGCAGTCGGGAGGGTGGCCCAGAAGAGGACAGAGCAGTCACCAGATATGCCACATCAATGATTAGTAACAATTATCACAATCGCTGATACCGAAATGTCATGTTTCAAATACTGACAATTTAAAACAAAGTTTTAAGACATTCTTAAATGATTGCTGCTTTTCTGTAAGAACGCTGTAAGAGTTAGCAAACAGGAGATAAGACAAATAAGATATGATGTAAACCATGATGTAAAATAATATGTAATTAATACATTCAATATTTCACTTTACCTCTTGCACATATAAATCAGGGAAATTTAAATGCTGCTCTTGGGGTCTAATAAAAGTACCAATTTTTTTTTTTTTATTTCAAACAAATATTTGAAAGGAATTACTGGCTAATGTAATTATAAGGTAGTAAAAAGTAAGAAACAGGACTTATCTGAAATTCATAGTGTTTGATAAAAACACACATGAACACACATGCCTATAAAACCATCAAAGATGAAAACAGTAAGTTTAGGAGAGTTAAACTTGATATTACAAGGGAATTGTAAAATTGGCTAATAAAGTTGGTGACATTTAAAAAGGAAAACAATTTAAGATGTCACGCCATGTCAAACATACTTTACTTGAAAACTAGAGCCAAAAAAGTTGGACTTCAGTTTTGGGGTCTGGCTTCCTGACTGGCTTTGAGACCTCAGGTGAGCTGCCAACTTCAAGTTTCCTCATCAACCCCTCCTCCCCCCAACTCTTAGTGTACTTTTAAGATCAAAGGAAATACTTGCCGTGAAAGGATTTTAAAAGTTTTAGAGCACCATACAAATAGGACTAATAGTAAAATAGAAGAACAAAGTTTTAATGTTGGAAGAAACTTGATAGATCATCTTGTTCAAAATATTTTAGGGAGGAAATAAAGGGCCAGAAATGTCAAAGGATATGTACACCGAGGCTGCATTATACCTGTCAAGCTTACAAAAATTCAACTCTGTGTAATGAGGGGGAAAAAAGGTAGCATGGGAGGGGAGAGGGGGGGAAGAGGAACATGAACAATGTACACAGTCTAGTGAGTGTCATATAACCAGAGAATGGATGTAAAGGGGGAAACAGAAGTGTTTTCTTTTTGGATCTCAGTTCCTGGTGCCTTTCATAGTGACAGTACTCAAGCCTCAATCCTTTGGAAAGAACATGACCGTGATTTTAAGGATTTCCTGACAACTGTAAAAGTGAAAGGCAATTGCAGGTGTTGGATACAATGACAATCTGAAGGAAGAAACTAAAGAATGAACTGGGAGCCTCAAAGAAAACTCACTAATGAGAAGTCAGGGAAATTGACAAAATCATCTATAAAATACATAGATGACACAATGAAAGAATGAATGAGTTGGAATATTTGCTGACGTCTTCCAAAGAACAGAATGTTTAAATAATTTAACTTGTAAATGTATTCCTTCTGTGGAATAAAATATATTTAAGGAATTTTTATTTTACAAGCTGACTTTATTGTGTAGGATACATGATCTTAAGAAGGAAAAATACTATCAACAAATGGTATGGTATTAGTTCCTGTGCCGTATACCAGTCTAGTAAAATAACAAACTCAAGAAAAATACAAGGTGGGGAAAGTCCTGAACTGACAGCAGTTAATGTAAAGACGACCTATCTAATTGCAAATTAAATCTGAGTCCATACCATGACATAGCTGCTCAAAAGACTGATGCCACCTTAAAGCTAAGTTAACAACTGCTAAAATGCTTAATAAAAAAATAGCTTGATTACGCATACAATTAGATTCTTAAATTATGCTTAAGAACTTGTTAATTTCTGGTACAACATTTTGGGAGGGACATGGACAAACAAAAGAGCCTTTTCCAAAGTTATCTGGCCATGAAATCTTATCTCTTTATACTCAATTCTCTTCATTTTTTTTTCTTTTTTTAAAGAAGTAACTATTAATACCTCACCAACTATTCCAAAGGACAGAGTAGGAAGCATTATTTTAGAGTTTACAGGAGACAGGAACAAGAAGGCTGAACGATTTGGAAGCAAGTCTCAGGAAGAATGGACAAGTAATTGAGATAGTTTGAAGAGATGTCTTGGGAGAGACAGGACAGAGGTTGAATTAGAATGCCACCATCGGTAAGAGGGAAGAGACTCTGTGGGCTGCTCCGGAGAAGAGACCTGACCAGTTTCAATGCAGCATATTTCAGCTCAGTACAAAGAAAGGGAAGAGCACAGGTATGAGCTCCTCGCAATGTGGAGGGAGGCTAGTCACTAAATATATTCTAGATGCTGTCCATCTGGTAGGGATGTTGGAGACTGCATTCCTTGAGTCTACCACTGGAACAAATTGATGTTTCTGGATGCTCAGTAAAAATAAAAAAAATGTTCCAGGGTCATATTATTGTGGGAAACACGTCCTTCTGTGATATCCATCACAATGTACATTAGTGTTTAAAGGCATAAGAAGTTGTGCAGTAAAGAGACCTGCAGGGGCATCCGGGTGGTTCAGTTGGTTACGCATCTGACTCTTGAATTCAGCTCAGGTTATGATCCTACAGTCGTGGGATTGAGCCCCACACCCCTGAAATTTATTTTTCAGAAGGACTGATAAAGGCTCCATGTCCTGCATTCTCTCTCTCTGCTTCTCCCACATCCCTTGCCACTGAACTTGATCTTGATTTAATGAAATGTTTTCCTAACTGATGTGACATTGGAATACTTTTTCCCACAGCATTATCATTTTAGAAATAGCAGAGGGTTGAAGGGAGAGAAAAGGGCAGAGTTACATTAGATGCAGGGGCGCCTGGGTGGCTCAGTTGGTTAAACGTCTGACTTTGGCTCAGGTCACAATCTTGCGGTTCGTGGGTTTGAGCCCTGTGTCGAGTTCCGTGCTGACAGCTAGGAGCCTGGAGCCTGCTTCAGAGTCTGTGTCTCTCTCTCTTTCTGCCCCTCCCCTTTTCATGCTTTGTCTCTCCCTCTCTCAAAAATAAACATTAAAAAAAAATTGAAAAAAAAAAAAAAAAAAAGATGTAACTGAGGACCCGTCTGAATCTCAGGACATTATACTTAGTAACTATTAAGCTAATAATCTATTATGAACATAAAATTTATTTTTCAGAAGGACTGATAAAGGAAGTTGGCTTTTTATTTAGGAAGTTGACTGTTTATTTTGTTCTTAAAAAATATTAAATGCATTTAAATGGAGATTTACAAATAAAACCCAAGTTTCCAGAAAAACCTAGTATCTAATTTGTTAAACTCACCTACTGTTGGATTTGTCTGATTGCCATGTTTCCATGCCATCTCATAGTTTAAGGCAGCGTCTGTATATGCTTGCTCTTTTTCCATAATGTATCCCATGTATTCATAAGCTTTGCAGCAAGACTGAAAAAAAAAAGGAAGATGTTATCAACAGATATCACTTGATTTTATGGGGGTGCTTATGACTCTAGAGGTTGACCATATTAACTCATTTAATTGGCATATAAAACAATGTTTTTCAACTATGCAATTAAGTCATCTATGGGACTTAATGAAAGATTCTGATCAAGTCCCACTTCTATTCCCCCAGAGTCAGGAGTTTTACATGCTAGGCAATGGACTGTGTATTTTACACATATACACATACAGTTTTTATTACAAATAGTTTTAAGTTAAAATTAACAGTGTAATGAACCCCATGAACCTCTATCTTCAACAATTAAATCAGGACTAATACTGTTTTAACCTCTACTCCCCACACTTGTCCTTCTGTATTATGAAAGAAAAAAAAATCCTCAGATATTATATCATCTCATTCATAAATATTTTACTTTAGTATGCCTCTTTAAATACAAGGACTTTCTTTAAACATAACCACAATTTATCATACCTAAATGTAACAACTCACTGATATTACCAAATATCCATTCATTATTCAAATTTCAAATGGTCTCAATATCATTTTGTTTTGTCTTGTTTTTAGTTTGTTAGGAAGATGATCCAAATAAGGCCCACACATTGTAACTGGTGGAAATGTCTCTCAACTTTCTTTTGATCTAGAGGTTTCCTCTCCATCTCTCTCTGTGTCTCTTTTTTTGCAATTAAACGTAGCAAAAAAGAATTTTTATCCTAGAGTTCCTCACAGCCCAGATTTAGTTGAATGCATCCTTGTAGTGCTTATGTAATATATTCCTATATCACCAATATTTCCTGGAAATTGTAATTAGATCTAGAGGTTTGAATTTGATTTCAATCTTTGAGGACAGAGGTAAAAGTACTTCTAGGTCAGTGCCCTGGTGAGCCACATTGGAGCCTGAGGCAAAAGGAAAAATGCACAACTCTGTATACATGTTTTTGTGATTTAATTGATAATTTCCCCCCCAGATGTTAACATTTTACAAATCAAATTGACAAGTTGAGATATTAAAACTCACAACATTTAAAATTTAAATATTTCTTTATACCCAAACTAAATTTATTATAATTTTATTTTCCTGACTTTAATGGGAGTAAATATATTAACATTTTCATTAAAATCATTACCCACTGAAAAATATATAGGGGCACATGAGTGGTACAGTCGGTTAAGCGTCTGACTCTTGATTTTGGCTCAGGTCACGATCTCATGGTTCATGAGTTTGAGCCCTGTGTGGGGCTCTGTGTGGAAGTGTGAAGCCTGCCTGGGATTCTCTCCCTCCCTCTCTCTGCTCCTCCCCTGCTCGTGCTTTCTTTCTCAAAATAAGTAAACATTTTAAAAAAGGAAAATATGTAAAAACATGGATATGGAGGCATAAATTTTCCCCTTTTGTTTCAGGCTTCAATACCACTCAGCACAGCACTGTCAGATGCTATTTAACATTTTGGCATTTTGGTTAAAAAATACTGCATTAAATTATTCATTAAAAATTTTTTTCCCCAATGTTTATGTATTTATTTTGAGAGTGAGACAGACAGAATGTGAACAGGGGAGGGGCAGACAGAAAGGGAGACACAGAATCCGAAGCAGGCTCCAGGCTCTGAGCTGTCAGCACAGAGCCCGATGTGGGGCCTGAACTCACAAACTGTGAGATCATGACCCGAGCCGAAGTCAGATGCTCAACCAGCTGAGCCACCCAGGTGCCCCTGCATTATTTATTGTAATAATATTTTATTATAATTTATAATAGGTACCTTGATTAAATGATAATTTATCTACAATGGACTGTTTTTATTCCCCCCAAATCCGTACATGGAAAGCCTAACCTCTAGTGTGATGCTACTAGGAGATGGGATCTTTCAGAGCTAATTAGGTCATGAGGGTGGAGCTCTCATGAGTGGGATTGGTGTCCTTATAAAAGAGACCCCAGACAGTTCTCTTACCCTCTCCTCCCACCATGTGAGGTCACAACAAAAAGTCAGTGGTCTGCAACCCAGAAAGGTGCCCTCACCAGAACCCAGCCATGCTGGCACCCTTACTCCAGACGTCCAGCCTCCAGAACTGTGACAAATCAACTTCTACCGTTTATATGCCACCCGGTCTATAGCACTTTGTTATAGTAGCACCAGCTGCCTAAGATCATTACTGAGATGTAAAGTGCCCTTGGAAATTTTGGACCCCAAGTGAGGGTTTCACTCGCCTCACCCCAGTTCAGCCCTGTCATAGATGGCGTGATCTTCCCTGAGGAGGCACATAACGTCAGATTCTCTTTTTATGATGTTATACCCGTTCATCAATTTATCAGGGCTGGAAAATGATGATAGTCTATCACTCTTCATTTATTATCTGGAAAACATCTATAATAAGAGATGTCTTTTATACTATATTGTTTCCCAGTAGTGTAGTTCATACAGAAAAGGTAGGCTAAGTGCTTAATGCCTTCCCTTTATTTCCCAGCTTCAGAAATAATAGTTCATCAGTATATGCCAATGGTGATTAATTAGGTTTTTCATTTTTTTTTTCTTTTTTGGATCTTTGTAAACCCATGGATTTAAACTTTTTTGGTGTGTTTCAATCCACTGCAGTTACTATTCTTACTGAGAGTTAATGTGTTCCAACTCTGGCTACTGTGAGTGTCTTCAAGTTGGCTCCTGAGTCCTTGACATGACTCTAATCATCTTCGATAGCTTCCTTGCCATCTGGTATGACAAGATGGTCTAGTGTCATCCTGTACATTTCTGTCCCAGATCTGGATGATCTCCATCTTTTAATTATACAATTCAAGGTTTCTAAGCTCTAGTTCCTGAATCTCATGCTTCCAATATTGACATGCCTAATCAGCCAAATGGTGCCTCTAAAGTAGCCATTGTGTTCAGCCATGCAATATATTGCTGTCAGTGTTCCAGGAAACTGAAATTCTATCTGCACTGAAACCTTAATTTCCATGTAATCTCACTTAATCCTAGACGAGGCATGTAAGGGTCAGCCATTTGGCTGTTTACATTTTTCTTTTTCTTTTTAATTGAAGTATAATTGACACACAATGTTACATTAGTTTTGGGTGTACAACATAGTGACTTACCAAGTCTATACCTTATTCCATGCTCACTACAAGCATAGTTCCCATGTGTCACCATACAACGTTATTACAATATCACTGACTATATTCCCTATGCTGTACCTCTTTTCTTTTTTTAAATGTTTATTTATTTATTTTGAGGGGGGAGGTGCAGAGAGAGACAGAAAGAGAGAATCCTAAGCAGACTGTGCCCTGTCAGCATAGAGCCCAACCGGGGGCTCAAACTCATGAACCGTAAGGTCATGACCTGAGCCAAAATCAAGAGCTGGACACTTAACCGACTAAGTCTCCCAGGGACCACCCACTCCATGCTGTACCTCTCATCCCCATGACTTTTTCACTCCATAACTGGAAGTCTGTATCTCCCATTTCTCTTAACCCACTTTGCCCATACCCCTACGACCCACTCCTCTGGCAGCTATTAGTTTGTTCTTTGAGTCTGTTTCTGCCTTTTGTTTGTTTAGATTCCACATATAAGTGAAATCATATGGTAGTTATCTTTCTCTGACTTATTTCACTTAGCGTAATACCCTCTAGGTCTATCCATGTTACACAAATGGCAAGGACTCATTCTCTTTTTATGGCTGAGTCATAGTCCACTGAATATATCTGCCACATCATCTTTATCCATTCTATCAATGTACACTTGGGTTGCTTCTTATCTCAGCTATTGTAAATGATGCTGCTTTTTAAACATGGGAGTGTATATAACTTTTTGAATTAGTGTTTTCATTTCATTTGGGTATATACTGAGCAGTGAAATTTTTGGATCATATAGTCTTTCTATTTCTAATTTTTTGGGGAATGTCCATACTGTTTTCCATAGTGGCTGTACAAATTTACATTCCCACCAATAGTGCACAAGAGTTTCCTTTTCTCTACATCCTTGCCAACACTTGTTATTTTTTGTCTTTTTGATCCTAGTCATTGTGACAGGTGTAAAGTGATATTTCACTGTGGGTTTGATTTGCATTTCCCAGATGGTTAGTGATATTGAGCAACTTTTCATGTCTATTGGCCATTTGTACATCTTCTTTGGAAAAATGTCTATTCAGGTCCTCTGCCCATTTTTAAATTGGATTTTTGTTTGTTTTTGGTATTGAATTCTACAAATTTTTCATATACTTTGGATATTTTTTCACTTTTTTTCAAAAATTTTTAATGTTTATTTATTTTTGAGAGAGAGAGAGAGAGATAGAGAGAGAGCGTACATGCTAGTTGGGGAGGGGCAGAGAGAGAGGGAGATACAGAACCCGAAGAAGGCTCCAGACTCCAAGCTTTCAGCACAGACCCAATGCTAGGTTCCAACCAACGAACTGTGAGATCATGACCTGAGCCGAAGTCAGAGGCTTAACTGACTAAGCCACCCAGGCACCCCTATATACTTTGGATATTAACCTCTTATCAAATATATCATTGCAAATGTCTTCTCCCACTTCTGCCCTTTTGCTTTGTTGATGATTTCCTTCTCTGTGTATAAGCTTTTTATTTTGGTGTAGTCCAGTAGTTTATTTTTGTCTTATTTCCTTTGCCTGAGGGGTCTGGAGGCAGATTTTTCAAAACCTATTAATTAGTATTACCTGTTTTTCAAGTCCAACTTAACTTCAAATTAGATGTACAGACTATAAATTGATAAATGGCTTGATATTTGGGGTTTTTAAAGTTATTAAAGTAACTTAATAGCATTAGATGATCTGTTTTATAACTTAATTTGCTCAAAGAGAATAAGACAGATTTACTATGATTACGATTTTGAGGTAATTGACATGAATCTGTAAAGATAAATATCCTTAAGTTTCTAAGTTGATTGCAATTATTTCTCAACAAATAGTAACAAATTCTTTAAAAATGTTATAAGACATTCTTTTTTGTGTGCCTAAAAACCAAAATGCGCTATTACTGAAATATGGTGGAATTGTATAGACTTAAAGATTTTCAGCTTTATACCTAAAGGTAAGAACTTTTTAATAAGCAAATTAAATGCTGGAAAGACTTTTCCCCACAAAATATATTATGCATAGTGGATTTTAATAATGTGAAAACAACATGCAGCTGCAGTAAATTTATCTAGAGTATTTCTTAATAGGAGGGACAGACGTCCGCAATTAACGTTCTTCTGCAATTTTCATTAGTTCTGGGATGAGCTGGATAATCACAAATGCTTGACATTCCATAAACACTTTCTGTAAGTGGGGTGTAAACCACAGCTGAACCCTGAAACTGCATAAATCTCTATTTTTCTTTATTTTCAAAAGCAAATGGCTTCTTTCTTCTCATGACTGTTTATTTCCTGATTGTGTTAAGAACAAACATTTAATTTTCAAAAAATACACAAGAATCCTTAGAAATGGACCAACATTCTATAATAACCTATTACGGGAAGCTTGTAAGTGAAAGGTTAACAATGATGTTTTATTCTTCAATCACCTACCCTATTATGACGCAGGCACCGTTTTAATAGCTCTTCTGCCATGTCGTATTTTGCTGATTGAATATAAATATCAGCAAGCAGCAGCCAACTCTTCTCAAAGTCCTCAGCATCAATAGGATTCCAGTTCATTTTCGCAATCCGCTTCAGCTGGTTTCTGGCCCTTGGAGTCTGTTTCAAGATCATATAAGCTGTTGCCATTCCCAAAAGTGCTGGAATATGATCCCTCTGTAAGAAAGCAAAACTTCAGATGCCCATATACACAAATATACATGTTGTATGTTTAAAAGGAAACAGAGAAAGTAGCAAGTGCTACACAATGTGAGAACTGGCCTGTGAATTCTGTAACTGGCTCCACAGATGTAACTGTGACATAGTCATTATTTAATACATCGAGTAAACTCAAGCTATCATGGAGAAACCTGGTCAGGCACCATGCGGTCAAAATAATTCAATAAATACACAGATGCCAGAACCACACGATTCAGACCATTAAGGCGACTTGATCTTTTGGGGACTAATTAGTTTTTATGGTTTTATACAGAAACAGGAAAAAACAAAATTCTATTTCAGTATAATACTCATTAAACATTTGGGTTTCAGATTCTGCATTCAGATTCCTTAGTTCTTTCACTTGTAAAACAAGAATGAGAATGATTTACCTGCAAATGATATTCCTTCTCTATGTGCACTTCTACTGACTTATCTATATTGACTTTTTATCGATATGGACTTTTATTGCTTGTTTTCCCTTCCTTCTTGTTTTATTTGAAAGCCTCTTCATCCACTTAAGTTTGACCAATGAAATCTTATAAACAAGGCATGCGATTAATCACTTAGAAATTATATGAAATAAACTCATGCCTTAAAACACTCTTTTAGACTTAGAGTCTGCTGCTTGATAGTGTCTATAAAACACAATGTTCTTTTAGAGAAGAGTTCAGAGTCAGAAAATGTCACTCTGTGAAACCTACAGACTAAAAAGAATTGGTATGAAATGGAAGCCATTAGTGATCTACCCAGAAAACCAACTTACCTAAGCAATATGTGTATATCCCTGATAAAGCTAGGGGGGCTTCTTAAATTTCAGCAGTGGGATCATGATGTTTTAATAAAGAGAAGGCTTCAGGTTAAAATACAAATAAAAGATGAGAGACTGTGCTTTAGAAATTACAATATCATGACTATAATAAAAGTACACTGTAAGATAGCAAGTTTGGGTAACCAATAAGGAATACTGCCAAAAGGAGACTAGAGGGGCATGTTCAATGTCCAACCCTGATCATGGCTGGAAGTCAGAAATAACCCTGGAATATGGGGTGCCTGGGTGGCTCAGTCGGTTGAGCGTCCAACTTCGGTTTAGGTCATGATCTCGCGGTCTGTGAGAGCCCTGCGTTGGGCTCTGTGCTGACAGCTCGGAGCCTGGAGTCTGCTTTGGATTCTGTGCCTCCCTCTCTCTCTGCCCCTCCCCTGCTCATGCTCTGTCTCTCTGTCAAAAATAAATAAAACATTAAAAAAAAAAAGAAAAAAAAAAAAAAGAAAGAAATAACCCTGGAATAGAGAAGGACAGTTCCTTAGAGCTTGATGAAAATTTTTTGGAAGATAAAATTTCTTTGGTTGTAATTCTATGCCTAGCAACAAACTTCCAATATGTAATTTGCTGTTGTAATTAAGGGATGGCAAAAAGGTTTGAGTGCCAAATTCAGCCAATTGGTGGTAGATTTTGGAGACATAAGGGGCATATTATCAATTATTGAGCCCCTCCCCCCTTCTGTAGAAAGGAAAGAAAATAGAGGTCTGCTCTGATTTTGTCAGCCTGGTCCTAGGACAGCCCAAGACAAGAAAGGTTCTATAAAAATGTCCAGATCTAGGGGTGCCTGGGTGGCTCAGTCGGTTAAACATCCAATTTCAGCTCAGGTCATGATCTCAGTTTGTGAGTTTGAGCCCTGCATCGGGCTCTGTGCTGACACCTCAGAGCCTGTAGCCTGCTTTGCATTCTGTGTCTCCCTCTATCTCTGCCCCTCCCCTGCTCATGCTCTATCTCTCTTTCAAAATAAAAAAAATTTTAAAAAAGTCCAGATCCAGTCACATGCTAAAAATATCCCACACTATACATTTAAAAATAATCTCTCTGAATCACACACCTTGAGTTTGATTGGAATTAATCAACTTCTCACCGCTTGATCACTCCTGAATGAACTCAAGAATGGTTTCTAAAAGTGCAAACCTGAGTTACAACCCCTGTGTTAGACCCATATGTCTTTTCTGGTGCAGACACCCTAAGGTGTTCAGCTGGCTTGTCAATGTCTTTCTCAGTCACTCTGAGCTGCAGCAACTTTAGATCACAGAAGACAATATAGCCATGTTGTAACCAATGCACCCTTATGCTTCAAGACGACAGGATGAAAGCAGGTGGAAACAGTTTGCTTGGGTTTAATGTGTCTTCTACCTTTTCCTCAGGTGACTTCCTGTTACCTACCTCTTTTTCAATCAATCTGAATGCTACAGAGTGTCATAAATATACCCCATGCTTGTCTGCCTCCTTGCCTTTGTTCACACTTTCCCCTTCCCCCAGAATGTATGTATCGTCTGTCGCTGCCTGTGAAAATGCAATTTATCATGGTTCTTCTTAAATCACACCTCTCCACAAAAGGGCCTCCCCACTTTCCTTGTACTGTTTCCTACACCACTTTTACCTGTAACTCTAGGACAGAATGTAATAGATTTTGGTTTGTACACAGGCAGTATGCTTTGCCTTATCATCCCTAGATTATGACAAACTCGATAAAAGAGACTATACACTTTTGTGATTCCCATTTTGCCTAGCACCCACTGGCTGCTTAGTGAATATTCATTTTATTAATACATGCAGCTTATGAATTAAAAGAAAAAAAATGCCAGATAAAACTCACTGCTGAAACTTCAGTTCATGCATCAGTCTTAGGCTGGAATGGTCAGTGAACAGATTTGAGGGTAGTATATTAGTAATCACACATATATGAATGGTAAAAACAATGCAGTCTCACCAACACAAAAAACTGGCACAGTACTGCTAAGAAACAGCCGTGATGTCACTCACTGATTTTGGTGTTCTCTCAAACCTCATGACTTAAACTCTCTCCCCTACTTCTGCTCTCCATTCATCAGCCGCTGTCGTCCATCTGCTGCCACACGGCCCACCCCTGAGAGGGTCACGTCATGGTGAGCAGAAGGGTGCTGCTCTAGAATGTCACTGCTGCTGATACTACCTTGCTGTTAAGTTCCAAGGGTGGCTTCAGGGGTGATAAAGTGCCATCTAGGATGCTTGTGCACAAATGGCAACAGGGGCTATAGGTTCCCCAAAGCTCTCCTCGGTCATGGGAGGCAAGAGGAAGGGGCCACTGCAGGGGGCTTTTGGTGGCTTACTGCTACCACTGTGATCTCTGAACCGCAAGAAAACACAGCCAAGTTCTGTATGTCCTCTGAGAGACATAAATTATGAATTTTTGGTGGCCTACAACACTGCTGAATGGAAGAACATGAAATCCAATGAGTATGCTTAGAACTAGCTATCACCCACTGCTGATGAGTGGGGTCTCTAGAATTCCTTCCTTAGTATCAAGCAATTGAAGAAATACAGCACTGTGTGAGAGAAGGCAAAACCAAGCACCCAGAGTGAGAAGGTGGATCTGAGTGAGGTGAAAAGAGAAGAAAATCTCTGATCTAATTATTATTTGCTCTAATTATTATTATTGTTGTTACTATTATTTTTGCAGGGGGAAACAACACCATTATTCTCACGACTGAATTATAAGCGGTCAGTACTGACCTCATTTAGCCTTAGATTTGGAAACATTTCAAGTTTGCATAAGTGAAAAGGTGAGCTATCAAGGCAGACAGGTATTTATTTTCACTTAGCAAGTTAAGTGAAACAACACAGAAACTTTCCAGAAGATAAAGCCATTCCTTTGAGTTAATTTATGCCCTTTTGAAGAAGAATTTCCTTTTCTTAGAATTTACCATTCTAATAGAAATAAATATAAATACATATATAAAGAAATACAAATAAATACAAATATAAATAAATAAATATAAACAACATATCAAAATAGTAACAAAACTGTTTCTTCTGGAAACAGAGGTATATATATATATATATTACGTAGAATTATGCCGAACTACAGAGGCAATTTGTACTTGTAATTAAGTCAATCTTCAGAAAGTAAACAACTATTTCTATACCACCAAGGAAAGATAATATAAAGCTGAAAAAGAAAATCTAACCTCAGATGTTGCTATTTCGGTGAAGGTATTCAATGCTTGTTCAACATTAGACTTCTGTTTGGTAGCGACTAGGCAATAGTTTTCCATTATGCGAAGCTGTACATGACCCTGAATGGTCTGAGGTTTTAGCTCTTTAAGGAGTTTTTCTGCTGTTCTCACTGCTAATTGCACAGACTCTTGCTTCTCAGTTGAATTCCTATATACAATTAAAAATAAATCTGTCTGTTACTCATGAAGTAAAATTCACTGATTTTGGAATGAGCCCTAGGGTACACTGGCTTCTTTGCTGTCACTTATTTAATGTAACCCTTTTGTGGAATGTCACTCATTCTCTTCTAATACAAGGTGAACCACGGTTACAATGCATTAGATTTAAACAATTAATACAGCTTTAATGAAACACCATTAAACATTTATTCACTTTAGACTGAAGACAAAAATTGGACAATATCTGTATGTGGTGTGTTCATTTCCACTAATATAAAACTAGAATTCAGGAGAAGTAGAATCATACAATTATCAAGTGGTACATATACTCAGAAAATGAAAGGAAAGAAAGGAGGGAGTAAAAAGTAACTAATTTTGCTGAAGCACCTACTATGTGCCAAGTACTGCAATATTTTTACCTATCGGTCTCTCAGAAAAGAAACTATGTATCTGTCAAAGGCTGTATATGTCAAGTGTAAAAACAATGTGGATATGTGACATCAATCTTCTTATTTTTAAAAGAATATATAAATCAATTAATAAAAGGAAATTAAATTCTCAAAGCCCATTCACTAAACCATTGGTTTTTTACCTCAGGCTTCAGGCTTTACCTTCTCTAAAACATTTCACATTGTTGAATACCTTCTTCAAAGTTTCCCTCCTTTGCCTTCTGTAACATTATAGTTTTGGGTCTCTTGCTACCATGCTGACTGTCCTTTTCTGACTTCCCTTCCTCCTCCAATCCCCTTAAACGTTAGCCCGAAGTTTAGTTTTCAAACTTATGTTACTGCATTCTATTTGCAAAGAGGCCATTCATTGAGCTCCAACTGTCTGATCACACATCCCCCACACCTGTATCTCCAGCTGGGACCTCCCTTCTGAGTTCTAGTTTTATATTTTCAACTATTTGCTAAATATTTCCATGAGGACAGCCTATAGTTGCATAACAGTATGTTACCTAAACCTTTATAAAAAACAGAAACATGCCTCTCCTTTGCTCTAAAACTTTTAATGGTCTCTATAACCCAAGCCTTCAAATCTGTCATTAAAACCTCTCAGCAGTCTGTTCTCATTTTCTCTCACACCCCTGTGCATCTTCCCCTGACTGCTTTGCACTGCTAGGATTTCTATGAATTCTTGTAACACTTACTATCCATTTCAGCCATTTCTGTTTTGTCAAAGATCCAATGGTTTCAGATATTGTCTTGCCTCCTAAGTAAATTACATGCTCCTGAAGGCAGGAACTACCTTATGTACCTTATGCATTTACATCCTTATATATCCCATACAATGCCTTGCCCATTTCTGAGAACAAGCAACTAACACAGGTTGATAGCAATAGCACTATTTATCAGCAGTGCACCACGGTGGCTATTAGCAGGAACTATGAGGTCACGTAGAACTCAGTCCACATCTTGCCCCCACCATTTACTATCACATTAGATAGGTTAACTCTGAGCTTAGTTCACAACACTGTTGCAGGGAGTAAGTAAGACAATGCACATAAAGTATATAGTATAGCACAGGGTATGGCAGAGAACTACCATATGCTAAGGAGTTACTGTTACTGTGTGGACAGCTTTTGCTAAAGTAATCAAATTCTACAATTTATGCTGTTTCAACAAGTAATTAGGGAAACGTCTTTGTAGCATGCTTATTCTGATTTAGGAAGCCTCTTAAAAGCATTTCATGCTTGTTTCAGAGAATGGCTATTATAGCTATGATTTTTTTTCACCTGCCTTTTCATTAGTGCTCTCCTAGAGTTTAGCCCTCTTTTAGAAGGTATCCTTGCTTGTTATCCCTAGTAAGTGTTTCCAGAAAAGGGATAATTTGTCAAATGATAACTCACCCTAGGTCTCCATCCAGATTTTCAAATACTTCACCTCCAACAGTTTCATTATCTGGATTCAGACAGATTTCTATCATATTATAAAGGGCATTTTGGCCCCAGTCACTGTCTTTCCGAGCTTTATTAAAGTGTCGAAGGGCATCATTTGGTTCTCCAGTATACCTTGTTAGATATTAAAAAAAAAATCACTTATTTCAATTGTCGACTACAAACTTTAAGTCATTTATAATATCTTTGGTAAAGATTTGGTTAAAATTATTAACATGTTTTTTTAAAGTTTTTAATTTGAGAGAGGAGAGAGCACAAATGGGGGAGAGGGGCAGAAGAAGGGAAGGAGGGAGGGAGAGATGCAAGGAGGGAGGGGGAGGAAGAGAGAGAGAGAGAGAGAATGAATCCTAAGCAGGCTCCGTGCTCAGCCCAGAGTCCGAGTTGGGGCTGGTTCCCATGACCCTGGGATCATGACCTGAGCCGAAATCAAGAATTGGATGCTCGACCCACTGAGCCACCCAAGCGCTCCATAAAATGTAGATCTATCTTAAGACAAAGGAAAGTTTATTCTACTTTATTCACAATGAGAAAGAAAAAAACTATTATGTAGGATTTATTCACCAACAGATTTACCAAAGATATAGTCCTTTACAGTATTGAAATCCTGGCTCCAATTTTGCTCTGGAGTTACGTTTTTCAGCCATTAAGAAAAATCTTGGAACATCCTCAAGTTTTCCACATCTTCTCAGGAAATCAATTAAACGAGATAATGTCATGTAATTATCTAGAAACAAAGAATATTTCAAATATAGACAACATTTTATATCTCTTGTTTTTGTGGTTATAATCCTGCTTCATTAAAGTACAGTTTACTTTAAGTGATGTAGAATTTAAATACAAACAAAAGGAATGCTTTAGGTATTATAAACCCTTAAAAAGACTGTATGAGTAATTGGATAAAGGTTTGGTTGGTCTGGGCAGTGGGAGAAGGTTCTATACAAGCCAACGTATAAAAATGTACATTTGTTATAACTTAATTTTCAACTGTTCCTGGGACCAAAATCTAGAAACAGTCTCTGCATTGATCATCTAAACTGTAACTGTAGAATTCAGGAGGGTTGATGTGATTACACAGGGTTAAGACTATCTCTGACCTCCTTTCTCCTCCACCCTTAGCTAGGAACAGGGTGAGAACAGTACTTTTTGATGATAATGTTTGGGGTGGGCAATTAGAGATTTTACTCCAGATTTTTCTTAATATGTATATGTGACTAATGTACTAGACACTAGCTTACCATAATACAACTGTAACAAATCAGTCCTAGTATTTTAATCCTAATTTGCCTTCTCCTAAGAAAAAAGAATTAATTTAGTTCTTTGGTATCAGGTATAATTTACTGGCAGGTTCCTAGAAAGCCTTCTCCCAATTCTATCTAGTTCTTTTATATCATTAAAATACTGATTTGAGAAAAATTTAAAAAATATTTTTCAGATTGTAAAAATAACGCATGGACATTTTAGAAAATTTGGAAAAGTATAAAGAAAAAGAAATCACTCATATTCCCACCAGCTAGAGATGACCACATTTTGGTACTTTTCTTTTCATATATTTGTGAGTCTATCATTCTATCATTCTATCAGTATTTATGTATCTACTTTTATTCTATCAATATTTAATATATATAAAATTAATATGCAATATTAATATACAATATTAATATACACAAAATTGAAGTCACACTTGGGGTTTTAATTTTGGTTCAGCATTATACAATAAACATTTCCCAACTCATTAGTTTTCAAAAACATGATTTAAATGGCTGCATAATAGTCTATTATATCAATGGCTTATATTTTATTTCTCTATAGTTGTGCTTTTTAGATGTTTGGACTCTCAAGTTTCAGTGAGCACAGGACTCATAGTAGGGGATTTGCGAAAACCATTGTATAAGCTATGCTGATCTTTTCTGTTGAGTGAATTAGAATTAAAACACACAAACAAAAACTTTTTAAGAAATTTTTCCTTGATTTTATGTTCTAAGGAGAGAAAATATATGATCCAGCAAGTCCACTTCTGGGTATATATTCCAAAGAATGGAAAGCAGGGAATCAAGTAAATATGTGTGCACCCGTGTTTACAGCAGCATTACTCACAATAGCCGAAAGTGAAAACAACCTAATGTTCATCATCAGATGAATGGACAAATAAAGTGTGGTATATACACACAATGGAGTATTACTCAGACTTAAAAAGGAAGGAAATCCTGACATAGGCTACAGCATGGATGAACACTGAAAGCATTATACTAAATGAAATAAGCCAGGCACAAAAGGGCAAATATCATATGATTCCACTTATATAAGGTATCTACCTACAGTAGTCAAATTCATAGAGAGGTAGAATGGGAGTTGCCAAGAGATGGGGGAGGGGAGCATGGGGCGTTAGCGTTTAGTGGGTACAGAATTTTAGTTTAGAATGATGGAAAAGTTCTGAAGATGAAAAATGGCGATGGGTACAAAATAATTTGAATGTACTAAATGTCAGCGAACTGTACACTCAAAAATGGCTAAAATGGCAAATTTTATGTTATGTACTTTTTGTTATGTTACCACAATAAAAAATACTTAAAAAAAAAAAAAAAAAACTTCTGTAGGCTTGGTTTCTACTCTATTACATGATGTTAACGTAATCCAGGTTGACAACATCATCATTTGCCTTCCTTTACCTAATATCTTGAGATTTTGTTCTTCCTGTTTTTTGGCATCACTAAAATACAGAGCATGGTTTCAGAGAAAGAGGATTCAACTAGTGGTCTTGTCTTTTAGCTATGGAAATTCAAACAAATTACTCAAATTCTCTGAGTCAAGGATTACCTATTTTCTTAAAATAGGAATATAATATTGACCCTCAACATGTCATAGAGACCAAATAGAAAAAGGTCATGAAAGAGCTTTAAAAATACAATGGTCATTAGTGGGGAGCCTGGGTGGCTCAGTCAGTTTAGCGTCTGGCTCTTGGTTTTGGCTCAGGTCATGATCTCATGGTTTCGTGGGTAAAATCTCCGCATCGGGCTCTATGCTGACAGGACGGACTCTGCTTGGGACTCTCTGTCTCCCTCTCTCTCTGCCCCTCCCCAGCTTGCACTGTTTCTTTCTCAAAAATAAATGAACTTAAAAAATTTAAAAAAAAATTACAATGGTCATTAGTAATATTTACAACTCCAAAAGTGTAGATAGAAACTAGGGATAACTACCCACAATAAAGTCACAGGACCTAGAAGCTGTCTTGGATTAGGCAGGATGTGAAGGTGAAAATTTCTGGCCAAAGTTTTTTTGTATGATGTTGCTAATATGTGCGATGCATGATAGTGCTAATATTATCTAAAGTCAACATTGGGAGGCCAGTTTCTTAAATAATTATCACTTTCCAATACTACTGAAATGTATTATTAGTTCAAATTATAATTACCACTGATACTGACTTGTCTTTTGGTTAACCATGAAATCTGACAAACAGGCAAATTTCTGTACTTAGGGAATCCACTGAAAACTGAAATGTATTATATATTCTGAAAAAACTTAGCTCATACCTATTGAGGAATAGGGAGAAGATACCAAATGATTATAGTGTGATGCGATGCAGCATGAATAAAAGTGCTTTGGAATTACAATGCACAGAATTCCTAACTGCCCGAGGGAGGCGGGAGGTTTCACATGGAATCAGACCTTTGGGCAGCATGAAGGCTACGAGGAGGATCTTGCTAGACATACCAAGACATTCCAAGAGGCATATGGCATGTGCAAACACAGAGCAGAGCAGTGTGGGGAGTGCTGCTAAGTCCAAGGTTACCTGATATTAAAGTGGAGGAAGAGGGGTAAGAAATACAAATGGACCAGTAATTTAGGGCTGCCTTATTACCAAAATAATGCTACGATTTTAGACTTTCCCCTGGAGAGCCATCCTAAATTGTACGCCAAGCAGCAGTTTTTGATTTACAGAAGTGCTATGAAGGTGTCAAATGGCAGGAGCCTAGAGATTGGAGGATGAGTGCGGGGGCTGCACTGGTCTGGGTGAGAGGGGATAAAGGCGCTAATTCGAGCAGTAGGCTTAGCAGACAGCAGCCTGGATGTGACAGCTGGCTCTTTAGCAGACAGAACTGATGAACCCTGTTAAGAAGTTAGTGTGAGGGAAGGGATAACCCAAGATGATGTGGAGATTTTAAGAGTTAAGAGGTGTAATCTGTCAAGAGAACAGTGATTACCTCTATAGGAAGGATTGTCTACTAGTTAGGTTAACTCAAATTAGACAGTGCATTTCTGAAGTCAGCTAAAATACAGCATTAATTTAAGGTATAACATGTGTTACTTAGGATGACCTATAATTCATGCAGAGAGTAAGTATAGACACTCAGGTGTTAGAATGATTCTGATAGAACAGATCTGTGAATAGAGTCCTATTAGGAATAAAGAATGCAAGATTAAAAACCTAAAATATGACAGAGACCACAAAAATTTTAACATTTTGTATTTTTAAATGACTGGGTATTTTAGTCATGCATTGATCCATTCAACCAATAAATATTTATTTTGCACCATCTATGTGCTTGGTGATTCGTCTGATGCTGGGGATGTAAGATGAATATGACGTGATCTCTGCAAACTTGAGGAGACTGTAGTCCCATGGAGAAGACAAATGTATGCATAAATATTTTCAGAAAGATACTAGAAGAGACGAGACAAAGAGGTATGAGTGAAGTCATCCAGGATTTGGGTGACCAATTCATCCCACTTTGTTGAGACTTTCTTTTAGCTTTGGAAGTACTGCATTCCAGGAGATCCTCTCGTCTCCGGCAAATCGAGGTAGATGGTCCCCCTACTCAGCATCACGTAAGGCATCTTAAAACATAGGTGGTGGTAGTAAGGTACAGGCTTTTGTTTTTGGTAAAGGGTAGGTATATTTTGGATCATGTGTTGGGAAAGAGAAAAAGAATAAGGAAGGCAATGTGCATTATAGGCAAAAGGAAAAAGAAACATGCAAAGATTTGGACATATGGATGTATGTGATTTGGTATTTCCAATGTACAAAGTCTGTACACTGAATTTACAAATAATTTATTTTATATTTGTTTATAAACAGACAGTCCAAAGCTGCCAGTCTACTAAGCTAATTTGACTATTATCTCTTTCAACAAAATGCTGATGCCAAGTTACCTGAGACCAAATTCACATGACAGATGAGGGCTTCTTCAAATCTTCTATGTGAGGGCACTAGCATCATCAATGGCTTAAAAATATTCCAAGGGCAGAGGTTTGTTTTTTTAAAGAAGTCAGGTTTGATTATTCACTCAGAGGGAAGTGCTACAATAAGAGAACAGCTTGAGACAGAATGAAAATAGTATGCGTGTCCCTTAAACTGGCAGTTCACAGAAGGAGAAAAGGACAAGCAGAGTCTAGAACCCCGGACAGAAATGGCATGACAAAAATAACTTAGGCTTGAAGAAAGTAAGAGTAAGCTTTGGGCAACTGAGGTGGGAAGATGTACTCAGAGTGAGGAGAAGAGGTAAGATGTTAATATAATTAACTGCACTCTTTTATTTTTTTAATGTTTATTTATTATTTTTGAGAGAGAGAGAGAGAGTGGGATGGGAGGAAGAGAGAGACGAAGACAGAAAATCTGTAGGGGGCTCTGTACTGTTGCCAGAGAGCCTGATGCGGGGTTTGAACCGCCGAACTGTGAGAGAGATCATGACCTGAGCTTAACCGACTGAGCCACCCAGGCACCTGGATTAACTGCACTCTTTTAAATAACACCTGGGTAGAAGCTGGGACAGACTGGGGAAAGAAAGAAACAACAACAGAGCATGAGGCAATCCAAAGGTGGGAGAACATTTAAAAAGATAATAAAAATAGTAGAAATAAAATAAAATGTTGTTATCACTATAAAGACAGAAAGGACTTATTTTCTTTCAACCTTTACTCTAACGAGGGGTATTTTGTTTGTAAGTAGAAAGTGTTGTTCTCAAACTCAAACTTTTTAAAAGCAGAAGCATTAGTAACTACAATAGTAGAGTCTATAAGGTTCTTTGAGTTGCCCTACTTGAAAGAGACAGCTGCCCAAACCAGGCAGTTCTGGTTGCCGTGGTGGCATCCTGCCATGAAGGTATTAGGGTTTACAAGAACTCAGTGACACCTCTAGGAGTCCTCTGAGATTTCAAACTCTTTTTGGTAAAAACGTAAGTAACACACATTACTGTTTCCACCTTCCTTTCCTGTTTTCCTTTTCCTCCCCCCCTTCCCTCTCCCTTGTTCCCTTTGCTCCTCCCACTCTTTTTCTATCCGATATTTACTGAGCACCAAGTTGGCCAGATACTGCTCTAAATCCTGGAAACACAGCAACAAAGACAAAGTTCCTGGCCACTTGATGCTTACATTCTATTATTTAGGGTGATATAAAAAAACCAAACACAAGATAGAAAGATAGAGAGCAGTAAGAGGTGTCATTGATACAGGATGGCTGCGGAAGGGTGCTCTCAGGATGTGGCCATGCTGGAGCCAAGTCCTGAAGGCGTGAAGTAGCCACCACCAGAATATTCCAGGAAGAGGGAAGAGCAATTTAAAAGTGTCAGGGCACTAAGCTGCGAGGACTGTTGCCTACCTAATGTCTACCATCACTTTCTTCCTTACTATCAGAATTCTGATTTTATCCTACATGGCACTGGGTTCGACTAAAAGATGACCTTTCCCACCATCTTTTGCAGCCATGCAGGTGCTTCCAGAAGGGAAATTTTTTACAGAAAAAAAAAAAAAAAAGATGGTTCACTAGGGAGGTAATCCCTTTTAGCCACCTCCACCCCAACCTTCCCCATCTGGGCCCTGGAACGTTGATGCTAGAGCTGCAGTCATCCTGGACCATGAGGTGATACTCAGAGTGGAAGTCAGGCTGATGAGGGCAGGAGAAAAAGGCAGAGGACTCAGGTGTCCTGATGATACTGTGGGTCCTCCATGCCACTCTCCGCATAACCGACTTCTACATTTCTTTTACATAAGAGGAAAGTAAAGAGCCATAATCATTCAGGCCACTGGAACTTTGAGAGGGTCAGTCTCTGCTACTTTCAGCTGAAAGCATTTCTCGACTGTCTGGAGGCAAGGAACAGAAACAGGGGTGAGTTTGAGAACAGAGCATTAACTATCTACGTGAGAGACGCTGATGCCTGAGACCAGGTGGCAGCAGCACAGGAAGTAAAAGGTGATGGGATTCCAGGTATGCCCTGAATGTAGAGCACACGGGGATATGCTGACAGACGGCATGTGGTAGAGAGAAAGATGAGCCGAAGGTAACTGTAAGGTTTGGGGCCTACGTGGGTAAATGGTGATGCTATTTACTGAGGTGAGAAACGGAGGAGTAGATTTGGAGGGACAGAGGGAGAGATCCATTGTTCTACAGAAACATGTCAAGCTGGAGACCCCCCAGGACAGCAGAGTGGGAATGGGTCAGGACTGGAGGAACATGCTTGCAAGACACCAGCATACACGTAGGACATAAAGCCATGGGCCTGGATGAAGTCACCCAGTGGGCTGACCATATTAAAAAAAAAAAAAAAAAAGTTTGAGAGCCCAGGTCTAGAACATTCTGATATTTACAGGTCATAAAGAGAAAAGAGATCTAACAAAGATGTAGACAACAAAAAAAGAAAAACCAGGGAAGCCCAGCGCCCCAGCAGACAAGTGAAGAAAGTCCTTCACGAGGGAGGGAAGGAGCTGCGCTGAGCGTAAGGACAGGCCACGGAAGCAGACAGCTGAGACGTGAACGCAGGCTCTGGCAGCTTGGAGGTGGCCGCCTGTCCTGCAGAAACAGCCTCCCTGGACTGCAGGAGCGGAGCAGATGATGTGGAGACAGCACAGATGGAAACCGTTTAGAGGAGATGTTCTATCTGGGAAAAGTGAAGAATGGAGCATTAACTGGCAGGAAGAGTAACTGGACAGTTAAGAATTGGTTTTTAGTTAATATATTTAGCAAGGGGCTATCACGCCATACTTGTGCGTGGACTTGGGAAAAAATGGTGGTGCAGGAGAGACAGATGTGCCTGAAGAAAGCCCTCTGGGAGGACAGGGGTGGCATCCCGGGCCCACAGGGAGACACTGGCTGTGGGAAGGATGGCAGATCCGGGGAGGCCAACGGCTGCGAGAAGGCAGACCTGATGAAAGGCGAATGGAGTTCTTCCAGTTGCTCGTATTTTCCTACTCAAGTGGGCGGCAACATTTTTAGTTGAGGACAAGGAAGGGGGATGAGGGGGCTAGAGGTTTGAGGGGGGGAGGAGAAGGTATAAAAAGCAGCTGGAATGAGTGAATTCATTAGAGAAATACAGCAGGATTGCCAGGCAGCATCTGAGGGCCCACTGGGGGTCTGTGGTCATAATTTAAAGTGAGGCCAGTCAAAGGTGCTGCATTTTCCTTACAGACATTTCTGCTACTCAAAGGCAGGTGTGGAATAGATTGTTGGATTTGACTGAGGTTTTCATAACAGTCAAAAAGAAGAGAAAGGAAGTTGACTGCATTAGTAAAAACATAATTAATGGATATTTACCTGGTTTGCGTTCTAAAAGCTGCTGTAAATGAAACACTGCTTGTTCATAGTCCTGTTTCCTGAACATGAGATCTGCCATCATCTATAAAGGTAAAAGTTGGTTCTAAAAATGTTGCCATATATTTTACAAAGCATAACTTTCCTGTCAAGATTTAGGGCTATGAAAACACCTATGAAAAACATGAAGAGGGCAAAGTTTTACAAAAAGGAGCCATTTAAAATTCAAGTATATCGAGGAGCCTGGGTAGCTCAGTTGGTTGAGCATCTGACTTCGGCCCAGGTCATGATCTCACCGTTAGTGAGTTTGAGCCCCACGCCGGGCTCTGTGCTGACAGCTCAAAGCCTGGAGCCTGCTTTGATTCGGTGTCTCCCTCTCTCTGCCCCTCCCCCATTCACGTTCTTGTCTCTCTCTCTCTCTCTCTCTCAAATTAAATAAACATTAAAAAAATAAATAAAATTCGAGACTCAAGATATGAATTACACTAATTCATATCACTGTAACAGAAGATAATTAAGGATGTGAAACAGATCACTCTGTTCACAAAACTTTATTTTTAGCAGAAAATATGTTTCAAGTGGCTATTTTAAAAACAGAAATTTGAAGGGAATTGCACACTCTATGTGCCGTGATAGAAAAGATGCCTCCCTGGATTTGGCTAAAAGGACGAGAAGATTTAAAAAAACCCAAATACTCTTAA